>NC_055965.1:3508843-3721343 GCF_018492685.1 Alosa sapidissima | reverse complement strand
ATGCATACATCCTCATCTCATTGGCCAATGTGAGGCACGGACTGAGTGGGTTATAGAGCCACTGCTATGAGCCAAGTGGAGCTCTGGCTGATCCCGGTTTGTTCCAGCTTTTGACAGCTTTGCTAAAGTTCACCTCTGAAGTGCTTGTGGAAAGTGGGGCCTAATTTGGGCACTAAGGTCTGTCATTTATCAGTCAAAACAAACAGAGGAGTCACCTTAGCCCACCCTCGGCATTCCGCAGCCTTCACCCAATTCAGATTGTGGCTATCCAAGACGAGGCAGCGGTGACCTCCGACCCGTGGCACCCTCCCCGCGCTCCAGTGGAAGGTCAGGGGTCAGCCGGTGAGGCAGAGTTCCGGCGAGCGCTGGCAAACATGCTCTTGTTTATGTCAAAGTCGCCAGGTTACAAAACTGCGTTTCCTCTTCCCCATTCCTTTCCCATGGCTTTGGATTGTTCAGGCACCACACACACACACACACACACACACACACACACACACACACACACACACACACACACACACACACACACACACACACACACACACAGAGGCCACCCTCAGCCTGAAGGATCTGCCCATGTGAGTTAATTGAATCACTGGGTTGATGCGTTCAGAGCTTTACACACCGTCCCTGCAGCCCCAAATATGAGAACAACATGTCAATACGATAATCTGGGAAATCACATTAGAGAAGCTTAGTCTAAACACCTCGTCTTCCCTTTCAAGTGCATGGGCGAGATGGATGGCATATTCCTTCAATCTTTAGTCTTCGGTTGACCACTGGTACTGGTCCATCGGTATCACCCCTGCCTCTGACATGATTGAGAATTAACCCTTAAGTGACGGGAATGTTGAGAAATGAACGTTCTAAAGAATATCTGGGTTCATTGAATTCAACATAGAATTTTAGAACCTTCAATTGTTGCGGAAAAACCTACACCTTTAAGGGTTAACTCATTTCCAGCAAAGCAGGCATGAGTAACAGTGGGAAACGCTGTGACCAGCCCAGTCACTCACAGTAGTCTGATAACTGCCAGCTTAAAATCTTTCCCTATTAGTGTGACGATCCACAGCTTAGTGCAAAGTCAGTGGAAGAATCGATGTCTGCCATATGCGTCAAGCCCACTTTAAACGAGTCCCTGCTCATTGATATGCAGCCCTTTCCCATGAAGAGACAGTGTCCAAACCCTGACGCTAGTAAAAAGGCCCTGCCATGTTAAACAGAACAGCCAGGTCGATGGGACTTGGAGGAGTTCAACTGGAAACACATGGGTTTGGACCACGCCCATTCACTCTCTCTCACAGAGCCGAACGAGCCTTCCAAATATGGGGTATCAGACAGAGAGAGATACAGGGATCGAGAGAGATGGAGAGAGATGGAGAGAGAGAGAGAGAGAGAACCTGAGAGAGAGAAACTGAGTGTGAAATACAGATTATACCATGGCTCTGGGGGGACAGTGTTTCAGTAGTAGACAGTACAAATGTAGAGAAGGGTGTTATTTTCAAATGGCTGTTAGCCAGAAATGTCTCCATGTGTCCATGTCCATTTGGGCTCTAAATACGCACATCTGGAGTGCCTCTGTGGTCATAGACAGCTATAGACAGATGCCCTGCTTCCCCTAATGATAGGTGTAGCCCCCACATACCTTCATATTACCCGAGGTTTGCACAAGACAAATGTTTATAGTAGGGGGCCTTTCAAACCACAGAGAATGAACTTTTGCTAAGGATAGAGACGTATTAGTGCGGACACACAAAGAAAAAAACAAGGCAGATGTCATAAATTGTGCCATGGAATGTCATGAATGGGGAGGCTTTATTCGAGGGCTTGCCGTAATTGCCGTGATTATAGGCCGTGCCAATCAGGAGGTCCACTCCATTAACAGTTCCAGTAAGGCGGCAATTAAGTGAATATCAGACTAATTTGTGAGAGAACAATGGAGACGTTTCTTCAAGGTGAGACGGACAAAGAGATCCAGAGAAATGGGATTCAGATGGAGGAGCAGGAATGGGCTCGGGGTTCTGATGGGATCATCTTCCTCTGCCTCTTACTCCGTCAGCACACAGCTGGAGGAGGAGGAGGAGGAGGAGAATGGCCCCCTGGCTTTATCTGTGCAGAGTAGGCCTCGCTCATACCTTTCAACACGTCCATCAGGCCAACCTGCCCCCCCACACTCCACCCCACGAGCCCCTCTCCAGCCTGTTATCCAGGCAGATTCCTCTCGCATGAGTGTACATCCTGTAAACATGCATCCACGCACAAGACAAGCACACATATGCACAGAGACACACACACACAAACACTCTCTCTCTCCCTCTCTCATTTATACACAGACCCACACAGACTTAAATGTGCAAGCACATACATTTGCACTCAGATGTGCACACAGTGAAGCACGTAGTCAAGCACACACTCAGACCCAAATAAAGGCACATACACACAGACATGCACAAAGGCGCACACACACACACACTCACACACACACACACACACTATGGTTGTTTGATGTTAGGCACTAGAACAGATGGGGAAGAGACACAGGCGGACACGTGCGTCAGGGCATCCATGTGCATAACCCGTACACACACACACACACACATGCACACACACACACACACACACACACAGATATAAAAATAAAAAAGGCCTCAGAGGGTCGCATTAATGGAGACTGTCACTTTGGTACATGACCTATGAACAAACACATGACTCAAACATGCAGATTCACTTACATAATGGTCAAGCGGCCATGCACTGGACCAACCAGCACTAAAGGGATGCCTGTCGGGCACCCATGGCCAGCCAAGCAGACGGAACAGTCCGCAGCAAGATGAAAGGAGAGTGGAGGAATCAGCGGAGAGGTAGTGAAAAGAGGAAAGAGGGTCAGGTGATGGGAGGGGAGCATGAAAAGAAAGAGTGCACAGAGGGAGGCCACTGTGTCCTGGATTCAGAGGCTCACATCTGTGAGAACACACCCTTGGGGCTCCTGGAGCTGACGCACACACACACACACACACACATGCAACACACACACACACACACACATGCAACACACACACACACACACACACACACAGATATACACATGCAAACACACACACACACACACATAAATACAGAGGACTATAGAAAGAGAGAATAACAGAGGGAGAGAAGGGGGAGGACAGGAGAGAGAGAATAACAGAGGGAGAGAAGGGGGAGGACAGGAGAGAGAGAATAAGAGAGACACAGAAACAGAGAGAGGGGGAGAGAGAATGAGTGAGAGCACCAGTTGGGAAGTTCGTCACAGCCACAATGGATGCTCTCATCACTCATCTCCTCCCCCCTGCTCACACACACTCTCTGACCGTCGCCTGCCACTCTGACTCACCAGCCACAAGCAGCAGTGTCCCTCTCATCTTACACATACACACACACGGACACACAGATACACACACACACACGGACACACAGATACACACACACACACAAACACAGACACACACACAGATACACACACACACACACACACACACAGACACACACACCTCACCGGCCCTACCCTACCAACTGATTGGCCTGACTGAATCAAGCTGGTGGCTCTTGCACTGATGGCAGCCAAATGTTCCAGAGCCTTCCGCTGATGGCAACCAAGCCATTTCCGGCCCAGGGGAGAAGCGGCACAATTAACCTCGCGCTCCGCCCGAAACTGCTGCGTTCAATTAACCTCGCGCACTGCCTGAAACTTCTGCGTTCCGCTACATGCAACGCAGGAGAAGAGAAAAAACGCGAGGCCTGGATTTAATCCAAGGGCCATATGGCTCAGCCTCAAATTGTTGGTTTCCACATAGAGGCTTGTGTGAGTGCTACCCTACTACTATGTTACACCATGTAAGTAATGGCAGAGCATGTGTCAGCTGAACTCGCTTTTATTCTGAACTCACCATACATGTCTTCCTTTTAAAGCGCTTTGGCCTTGTTTGTAGCGATGCCGTAATGTGCCGACTATCCAAAACAGGAGAACGCATATATCATCATGGCGACAGAGCAGAGCCAAGCGACTTGAACAAACAAACTGGAAACTGCTCAACAGGATTCCGAGCAGACTATAATTTCAGGTCAGGGGAAGGGAATTTTCATCCATAAAATGTGGATATCTGAAAAGTGCTTCGACTGCAGCTTGTCCTCCTCTGCAAAACAGAGATTTCCTCGCCATAAGGTACTCATTAGAGCCTGGGGGAAGTTGGCAGCCGAGTCAGGAGAATGGGATATCCTCGAGGCCAGAGTCTCTCTCTCTCTCTCTCTCCCTCTCTCTAGTGTCTTTAGCTCGCCCCCAACTCCGCTTCGCTGGTGACACAACACAACTGGCTGGGGTCACCACTAAGGTCACCGATGAGGAAATGCCATTAGCAAATTAGCTATCAGCTTGCTAATTAGCCATTAGCCTGCGGTGTGTGGGCTGATGGGTAGCTGAGTACTGAGTCGCTTTATAGAAGTTCCCCTTTCCATTTAGATCTCCTCCGCCAACTCCCAACCATAGTGGCTCTACAGCCGAACAGAAAAACCACGATGAAGATTAAGCGATTGGGTTTCATTTGCATATCCACTGCTTTACATTTACGAGATATGACTTTCAATCTTCCAGGTGTGAACAAATCCCCAGACAGAGCCCCCTGGAGTAGAGTCGTCACGGCGATAACCGGGGCCCATTCTTCTCCGATGCCCTCTGCTTCCTTCCTCTCCTTTGTAGCTCTGACACGTGGGGGACCGTGTGGAGGAAACCGCAGAGGCCCAGGAGCCGCTCTAATCACCGTGGCAACGCTGCTGATGTCTAAATCTGGCCAGGGAGCCTGCAAACACTGGGTTTCCAATTCCAGACTCATTCGCATTGTGGTCACCTCTGAACTTCTGGGGCTTGGCCACAGACTAGCACATTCTGGCAGAGCTTGAGATGGCTGTAAGATCGCTGGATGCAAAGCTCACTGTACATGGGCTAACCTTGGGACAATTAAATACTAACTGGATATTGGCATCCATTATGCTTTAGTACAACTGTACAAATATATTTTCCCCATATGCTAGGACTGAAAAGTATAGCCAAGCTGTAGATGTTAAAGCCCATGAAGTAAGCCATCACTCCCTCTGACACATGAGGGTTTAATGATGTGTGTGCTGACATCCAGAGGGTGTCTTTAAAAAGGATCCAGGCAAGGAGGGGCAAAAAAAGAACTTGTGTTCACGGGTGATGATTTCTCTCTAACGTGATCATTAATGGCGTGGCCTATTTTCACACAGTCTGTTCAGCAGGCTGGAGATGTGGCGTCATCCTTAGACCATATGCCGTGCGAGGCCTATTTATAGACGAACTCTGACACAGTGGCAGATGATGTCATAGCATTGCCTGTTAGGAGCAGAAGATTCATAAGGTGCTGTCAAATTCGCTCCATTCCGACAGCTCATCTTTCAGATGGAAAGCTTAAGCACCAAGCGATTAATTTGGGACTTAAAAAGATTTGAATCACTCCCTTAAGGAATATGCAAAACTCGAGACATTTGCTCTCTCATCTACTCAAGATGTGGTTGCTAAGGCTAAAACTGCACTGTCGCATTTCTCTTGATTTTGGGAATTCTAACTGCCGTTGTCTCTGCTGGTGAGTCTATGAACGAGCGCTGTGAGTCCGGCGGAGGGAATGACTGACTCATTGTTCAGGGGAAATAAAGCCCACATTTGATTCTCAATTCTCTGGACTCCCTTTTTTGGAAACCCCTCTTCAGCATTTAACTGAGTTAAATAAGGTAGTAGCAGCCCAATTATAGGGCGACATGTAAGGAAATGAGATGGAGGCGATGGGAAGAGAGGCAGGCCATACAAATGCAGTAAACAGAAAGAGTGAATAAGGGGATCATGTTTGGCACTTCTGACCGTCTAATTGACTGGCAGGGAATCTGTATGAGTGACTTGCTAGCAGCAGACTATGAAAAAGTCACACAGTAGCGTATGTGCACAGCCTCATACATATTAGTGGCCATACGCAGGCCAACACAGTCCTGCAGCTACACCCAGAGATACAGCTCTGACCCAGAAAAGCATCAGACAGGAGACGTGAGTCACCCACTTTAACATTACAAATATCTTTGAGCAACCTCATGGCAACCCCTGTCACTCTCTCTGTCTCTCTCTCTTTCCCTCTCTCTCTCTCTCTCTCTCTCTTTCCCTCTTTCTCTCTTTCTTTCTCTCCACTCCCTGTCTCCACACTCATCCCCGCATGCTGTCACACACATGTTCCACAACGCACAGCTGTCCCTGCAAGCGAGGCTCATAGTTCAGTTCAACAAAAATGCTGCACCTCAGCAGTTGGTTTTGGAAGGCCTTAATTAGACCTCACGGCTGAAGAGGAACATGTGTTGGTGCTGTTTGCCAAGTCGACTGTTTACCGAAGTAGCAGCAACGAAGATTTGTGAAATACTGTCAAATATCAGATCTCCACAGCAATGCAGGTGGAAACGACACAAGCATCTGCAGTATCACAGCCGTAGCAGCAAATGGGAGCCAAAGACATCCACATGCCTTCAAGCTCTTGCTTGCACGCATTGTATGCAACTTCTACCTCTTACTCCTCTACAGCCCCTCCCTCTGTTCATCAGTGACCAGGAAGGAGGCAAACGGCTGTCGGAGACTAACGCTGCTTGCAAAACAATACTGATGGTTGAACATGAAATATCTCTGTGTACAACGGTTTTTGAACAGCCAAATAGGGGTCATTGTGCCTTGGTTTAGGTGCTGTGAGGTTTGAGTGTTGGAACAGCGAAAGGCTTTAATAAACAGTCTAAGAGGGTCAAGGAGTACTGTTTGCTCAAGTCTAGGGATTTCTTTCTGAGAATCTGACAAGAATCCTCCAAACAAATGAAGGGGTTGGATCAGGCTTGAGCAAAGTCTAACTATGGTGGATTTTTCATAGTAATACTATGCTGATTCCTGAGCTTTGAAGATGGAATCACCTTGCTATTTCTCCCGTTGCCACCAGCAAGGGATGTAAGGGATGTGGACTTAGGAGTGTTTTGTCTTGTTTCCATTTCAGAATCCATTGTACACATTCCCTGCCCTGGTCTATGATCTGAGGTGTTGGACTGTGTTATGCTTCTGTCTGTCTTCTGCATGTGTAAACTGGACCAATAGAGATCATAACAGCCTTCTGTGTAGATGGTCAGCTTGTTGTGCTTCACAATAGCAAATATTGATGCTCTATAGAGTGGGCCCTGCTATCCTACTGAGAATATCACATACTACTGGCACACCACTGAAGCTATAGCAGAGGACTGTATGATAACTAACAACTTTAAAGGTGCTCTAAGCGATGCCACGCGTTTTTTAGGCTAAAACATTTTATGTCACTTACTGCAAACATCTCCTAACCAACCACTAGCTGTCTGTGTCCTGAATACACTGTAAAAAGACACAATCTCTGTGGACACCCCAGGCTCCAAAAACGCAACAAAAACAACCTGGGCAAACCTAGCCCATCAAAACATAACAAACTGTTCCAGTAAATCACAGACAAGATGCGCGAGAATTTCAATTGCACGGGAGCAGCACAGGAGTGAGGGGGAGGAAGAAGCAAGCTAGCTCTCTGTTTTGTTTGAAAGTCAACAGAAGTGACGTTACTCAGCATCGCTTAGAGCACCTTTAACCATTGGTAGCCCCAACTCAGGCGTAGCCATCCTAATGGGAGAAAGGTGGAGCACAAGGCAGGTGTTATCAGCATCTCTGGCTAATGTTTTGCTGGAGCTGGCTCACTAAACACAGCCAAGACAATAACCTGGCAGCCAGACGTTTTGCATAAAAATTCATATAATATGAATTTCACATTTGATCACATGGTTTTCCAACCTGTGCCCAAAGGCTCTCAACTCAACTAAAACTGATGGATCTTTTTTTAGCCAACATCCCACAACAGACTCTCTGCACACAGCCACTGTGTGATTTCTAATAGGTCTGCTGGGAGAAAAAAAAGTCATATTCAGTTTCTCAAGAGGGGATAGGAGCCCTTTGCAAATTATTTGTCATGTGTGAATGCATTGACCTTAATTTGACAAAGTCTGTGTGTCCAAAGTCTGGATATTAAAATAGGATGATGTTAAATGAGACAACTCATCAGAAAACTGATTTAATGTAATTTGTGGATTTGGCACTTTGACTTTGGCTTACACACAAGATTGTTTCAGGCCAGTAACTGCACTTTCTGAACACAGACTGATGTAATGGTTTTGGTAGTTGTTCATTTGCATTTGCAAAATGAAACAGAAATAACAAGGAAAGCCAAAAATGTGCTCGTACGAATGTTTCTTCCCTCCCAATCCAAGCCCTGGCTTCCTCAAAGCCAAACCCATGTCAAGTACCATCCAGATTCATCAAATCTCCAAGCATGCAAATTCAGCCAGCAAAAACAAACACACGTTCAAGCAGACTGCAAACATATTCATCAGAATGTTATAGGTACGGATATATGGCTTATTCCATGTCAGAGGAGAGCATGATATTTGGGGGGAGGTCCAATGGTTCTGCCTCACTGACACTACCGGGAGTGCTGTGAGATAAACATCTACGAAATCAACAAAGCCGATGTGGTACTACCCAGAAAACATGTAGGGTAGCTAGCTACAGCACAGTATGCCACAAATTATTTTTTGCTTAGATTTTAAAATATATGTCATGTCCAGTCAGGTAGCAGCAGCAGAAACAGAGAGACAGAGACAGAGAGATTGTAACTTCTTGTTCCCTTGTTCCCTTGTCCCTACTACTGTCAGCACCATAATAATCCTATTGGTAAAACAAACTCATGTTTCCCATCTCTGTTGGGGGTGCTGTAATGAAACTTTGTAATCATGTGAATCAAGTGAACTACAGTGTTGATGTTATTTATTTATTTATTTTTTATCCAAAATAGCCTGAATCTTGTTAAACAATCAATTGGGTTTGAATGAATTCGAAAATAGTTACAAAACGATTAAATTTCCCAAAACAGATGATGAACTTATTGCATACATACCAAAATGTGATGTCGTTTTCTTCATTTCGTCTGCCTATGCATAAAGTTTCCGTGGAACTGTTACAGCACTTCGCGCACTTTGGCGAGCTGCCCTGATTACCCAGTCTGTTATCTTGCCTACGATTTTTGTTGTCCAATGAAATACTTAGAAAAACGGATGTAATAATTTGTTAAACATCACAACGCACGATTGAGTTCCTTTGAGTTCCTTCTCTTCGAGGACGAGCGTGCATATGCGATCTCAAATGCATGGATGGCACGCCACGGACAGATTAAGCGCGCGCCTTTTACGCACAGCTTCAGGCTGTACCATTATTTCACTGGAGTGCATGCAGCCCATGCACGGTTTCACCCGTTAGCTGCATGCGCGAGCCTGGACATGAAAATCAGCATCTAATATTTGTTTCCGTGCTAATACTGTGATAATAATAATAATAAAAATGGATGGAATGGAAAAGACCTGGATACTACGTACACACACATAAAAAACATAAAACAAATTAGTCAAATCTCACATTTTTCTGAATCAACATTACCTGATTTCTCACCAACTGCTGGTTGCCATTCGCAGGCACTTTAATGTCAAATGTTGTAACAGATGCTACATTTACCTTTCCCACTCAGTAAGACATGATTCCAACTGACATGACGCTCTGTCACAGTTGTGGTCACGTGTACAACTGCTTTGCTTATCTTATGTTATGCTTTATGATGCGTTATGCTTATTTGTTCAACCCGGAGGTATTAAGCATGCACAGTTTGGGTAGAGTGGGGGAAAACGCCCCTTCGGGTAAAACGCCCCCCCCCCCCCATATTATATATATGAAATATACTATATATTGATGAAATATAGTAGCTTGCAATCAATTTATTGATTATATTTTATTGCTCCACAATAGATTTTGTTTACTTTAGTTGTTTACTTTTGGTTTTTCTATTAATGCATGAGGGCCATTGCTTTGACAGGGTGGGGGCATTTTACCCCACCCTTTTGCACAATTTTTGTTGTTGTTAAAATACTAATTAACTGTTAACTCTGGGCAATTTTCATATTTGGTTTATAATTCATGACACTGTCACTCAAAACTAGGATAGCAAATCCCAGCCAGTCTCCAAAGCAAATATCATTGCAAATGCAATCTAGCTAAAAGCTTAAATGCAAAACATTAATCACCTCCATTCATGTATTATACAGCAAATGACTAGTGTGAGTTAATCAGCTACTGTGGCAGTGACATTTAAATGGCAAAAACAATTTGTAATGTTACAAAATTAATAAATCTGGCCCTTTATGTCAAGTCTCCCTGGTCCATCCACGACATACAGTATTAATGAAATCCTGAAGATCAAATGTTTTTAACTTGTGCAGAAATTATCTTGTGCACACAAGATTGCTATAACCTAATTTATACTACTAATATAACAAGGATACAAGGATACAAGATACAAGGAAGTTTATTGTCACATGCATATAGTTACTGGAAGTAAGAAATGCAGTGGAATTATGTCTGGTGTCAGCCTATTTGTGGCAAGGAAAAACTCCCTTACCAAGGAAGAAACCTTGGGCAGATCCACGGCTCAAGGGGCTAACCCAACTGCCAGGGGTCTTGGTGTGTGTGTTGGGGGGATGACAAGGGAGATGGGATAGTGTGCTGTGTATGTGGGGAGAGGGCAGTGTGCAATATGTGTGTTGGAGAAGCTTCCTCATGAGACAATGTGCTGTGTATTGGGGGCTGCAGTGTGCTGTAAGGATGTTGGGGATGTGTGTTGGAGAAGCTTCCTGATTAAATAATGTAATTAAATATTTTGTATCATTATTTTTAGTATCATTATTTTGGCACACAGTATACCTTGCACCCACTATACAGTATATTAACTTATGTGTTAGAATTTGTATCATTGTGAATGACTAGGAAGGTGCTGGTTAGGACTAGGAAGATGTTTCTAGTCACTACAATGTGGTGCTGTACACCACATCTGCAACCGAACATAGGTCCAGTGACATGTTGTGGGAATCTTAAAAAAACAAACTGAAAAACAGCTGAAAAAACACTAGCTATGTTGAGTACTTTAGGTCTTGTCTTTGTCTGTGTGTGTTATTGGGACACAATCATGTCAGAGCAGCAGGATAATCCCTCCCTTGCAGTAGAGGTTGCCATGTTCTGGTCATAGGGGGCTCTCTAGTGGCAGAGGCTGAGTACTGTAAGTCTGAGGCAATAATCCCCTTCATGTAGTTGCACTCTAAGGACACAAGAGACTGGTGATGTTCTGTGATGGGTCTCACGGAGCATAAAGGAAGCCATGACCACTTTATGCAGCCCTGAAACTGTGAACTTTGGATGTTGCGTTCATTTAGTTGTGTGCTTTGGATGTTGCGTTCATTTAGTTGTGTGTTGCCATTGCACAGCTGTCTCATTTTCATTGTCATTTTCTCTCCATCTCCCTCTTTCACACAACTGCATGCACAGCTCCTGAGTGGCAGTGACCTTTGAGATAAGCAACATTGATCAGGAGGTACTTATTACAGTGTGCATGAAAATGCACTGTTCTGTTATCCGAAGTCTTCTTCTTCTTATTATTATTATTATTATTACAGTGCATGAAAATGCACTGTTCTGTTATCCGAAGTCTTCTTCTTCTTCTTCTTATTATTATTATTACAGTGCATGAAAATGCACTGTACTGTTCTTCCTAGGCTTCTTCTTATTATTATTATTACAGTGCATGAAAATGCACTATATTGTTCTTCCAAGTCTTCTTATTCTTCTTCTTCTTCTAACGTAGCTAATGCAGCTTCAACCATTTAACATAGAAACTTCATTCAAACGAAAAAGATGAAAAAGATATTTTTCATCTTTGTAACTTTTATACTTTTTAAACTATTTATTAAAAACTACTCAAAATTTCCCCATAGACTTAACATTAGGCTGATGACATCACAATGGACTAATTAACTTGATTTGCACCTGTATCAACTTCCAGCTGCTCATCTGTAGGCCCCATCAAAGAATCAGTTCAACTGATTGCACCTGTATCAACTGCTTTCTGCTGAACTAGGCCAACTCTCTCTGTGTCTCTCCATTCTACAAGGATATAAGGCACATTTCATCCAGCTTTCTATCCATTCATCCTCTTCAAACCATTCACTCATCCACCCATTAAACTATCCATCAACATCCATTAAACAATCTGCCTATCAACATCCATTCAACTTTCTGTCTATCAACATCTATTACACTATCTACATTTTTAAACTATATACTCTGTCTCAGGCTTTAAGCATACAATATGGCTCTATTAAGACTGCCGTTAAGCAATTAGAATCCTAGGCCAGGTGGCCAGGCTATATTAAACCTCATCTACCTAGTTCAGTCATTCCAACTATTAAACCTCATCTACCTAGCAAATAATTTAACCTTTTTAAATTATCCACCTATTTAACTGTTCAGTCATTCCAACTATATTAAACCTTATCTACCTAGTTCAGTCATTCCAACTATATTAAACCTCATCTACCTAAGCAAATAATTTAACCTTTTACACTATCCACTTATTTAACTGTTCAGTCATTCCAACTATATTAAACCTCATCTACCTAGCAAATAATTTAACCATTTAAACTATCCACCTATTTAATTGTCCAGTCATTCCAACTATATTAAACCTCGTCTACCTAGCAAATAATTTAACCTTTTATACTATCCACCTATCTGTTCAGTCATTCCAACTATATTAAACCTCATCTACCTAGTTCAGTCATTCCAACTATATTAAACCTCATCTACCTAGTTCAGTCATTTCAACTATATTAAACCTCATCATGTTGGTTGCCAATTAGCACATCATCTGTTTTAACAATATTTTCATGCACTGGTAATTCCCTGGAATTGCGTTTTCTAGTTATTCTTCCCACCAAATTTCTGCGTGTAATGCAGCTTCAACCGTTTAACGTAGAAACTTTGTTCAAACTTTGTAACGTAGGTCTTGAAAAGGACACTTGAGGAATGTATTTTTCACTTTTGTAAACTTTATACTTTTTGAAATATTAACAAAAAACAAGCTTATTTTTCCCCATAGACTTTGCATGACATCACAATGGACTAATTAACTTGATTTGCACCTGTATCAACTTCCAGCTGTTCAACTAGGACCCATCAAAGGGCCAGTTAAACTGATTGCACCTGCATCAACTGCTTTCTGCTTAACTAGGCCAACTCTCTCTGTCTCTCCATTCTACAAGGATATAAGGCACATTCCATCCAACTTTCTATCCATTCATCCTATTCAAACCATTCACTCATCCACCCATTAAACTATCCATCAACATCCATTAAACAATCTGCCTATCAACATCCATTACACTATCTACATTCAACTTTTAAACTATATACTCTGTCTCAGGCTTTAAGCATACAATCTGGCTCTCTTAAGACTACTATTTTCTCTGCCCACAACTGTTTCAACATAAATGTCACTACAATAATTCACTATTAAATAATTTAACTATTTAAACTACTCAACTATTTAACTGTTCAGCCATTTAAACTGCCAGTTGTTATCAACTATGACTCATGCCAACTGTTTCCAAATAAAAGTTTGTTTGGCATTTTATGTTAATATACAGTATGTTTATATTTTCATGCACTGGTAATTTCCTCGAAATTACATTTTCTAGTTTATTATTACTTATCCGTTACAACAAAGGTCACACTTACATTTTATTATAATTATTTGGCTAAAAGAAAAGCATTCCATACACATAACACTATAATAGAATATAGATTTGTAGACTTGTACCATTCTACAAAGTTTGTACCATAGCTTGCATTAGCCTACCTAGATGTCCCTTAGAATTAATTAAAGCAGCACTAAAGAAGCTTCGCTCTTGGGGTCCCCCAACAGTTGAGAAGTTCAATAATAAACAAACTAAATTAGTGTCTTTTGCTAAAAAGTCTAACTCCGATACAATATAGAGGGAATGCACTTGTAAGGATCTGTTCCTGTCTTGTTTTCCTTGTCTAGTGTTTTTCCACGTCTGCTCCTCTTGTGTCTTCCTGTTTGCTTTGTTTACTTCCTGTGTCTTGTGCCATGTGCTCCTTTGTTTGTGTTTCTGTTCCTTGTGCCTGTGTCTCCGCCCCTCACCTGATCCTCGTTAGACAGCAGTCTGTAGAAAGAGATTTCTGAACACAAAAAGTTGCTAGGTCAGTAATCGCCTATTGAGGGCTGCTCAGACCAGGGATGGGCTGTTTTTATGATACTGTACATGTACAGTCACTGACAAAAGTATTGGCACCCCTTTAGAAATGTTGGTTTTTAAGCAAAATACTAGGCTTGTGCAAAAATCAGAATTTGCCTGCATTCAATTAATGCAGTGGTTCTCAAACTGTGGTACGCGAACTCTCGCTAGTGGTACTCAGGGAGTCTCCATGGTGTTTTTTCAGAAAAACTTGACATTGCAAAACAGTATGTACAATAAAATATGTAGTTTAATTGGCCTATGCACCTGTTTTTATTATTTTAATGCCGGTCATAATGATGGTACTTGGAGAGCCAATTGTTTTCGTGGGTGGTACTCATTGTGAAAAGTTTGAGAACTGCTGCATTAATGAATTGAAATTGTGACAACTGAAAATCAGGTACTTTAAGGCAGTGATATTTTCTTAATTGTCAACATAAGCAAGCAGTTATATATTTTTATATTTCTCCAACAAACCTATAAAAAAAACTAGCCTGACCCACATTAAAATGTAGGGTCTGGGCACTCACTGTTCACAGTACTCAGTCCGAGGGGCGGGATAATCGGTTGTCTTTCGAATTCCCTCTGCACGCAATAGGACAGCGCTAGTCCCATGCGGAGCTAGTTGGCTAGTTCAAACTTTTGCCAACTTAATAAAAGCTTAACTCGTGTCACACTGTTCGCCATTAGCAACATTATCTTTTTGTTTTCAAGTAGCAGGGAATTCAAGCCAAACCGTTGCAACTCTGCCATCAATCATTATGTTAAGCCCGCCTAACGACTCTATACACGTTTTGATTGGCCTGATAGAAGTTTAATTTTTCGAGCTCACAAGATAACGGAGAGTTGCTAGACTAGCCCTGGCAGCAAATGTAATTTGCTGCCGCTAGGGTGCGTCTAGATTTCTAGGCTAATAAAAAACTACACTGGTATTCAACATTTGTTTTATTTTAAGTAAGTCTATTGGGAGTTTGATCTCTTCACATAGACAGCATCAACAGTAGCTCCTGAGGAACTAAAGTCTAGTAGCTTTGAATAATGTAAATGTGGCATGGAGGTGAGTTAGCAATTGTTTATACCCGACTACGCCACCTGAGGACTTGCACCACAGGAATATTCTACCAATTGTAGGTCTAGTAGTGAAGGGGTTTTAATAACCACCTAAAGCTCTACTAGGCAACACAGGTTTGTGACCACGAAGCAAACCAGAGACGCGAGTCCAAAAATACCAATATTTTATTACACACAAGAATTGATACACAGCAAAATGTATGCACACAATCCCAAAACAAAGGGCAACCAAAAACCACAGCAAATCATAAACCAGACAGACATGAGCCAGCACACATAACAAAGACAATGTTCATTAGCCACACAGTGACCTTTGGGCTGCACACCACGCCGTATGGCTTGAGTGGCCCACTAAACCAGACAGAGGCGCTAGGAGCAGGACTGGAGCTTACCGGGGTGCGAGGGGTTATCAGAGGAGAGAAGGCCCGGAAGATCCACACCACACGTGATTACTTCAATCCAAAAGACAAACACCCAGTGTACTACAGCAGGAAAAGTGAGGGGACTCCACCACCTTGGGACCACCACGCAACCACTTGGGCTCACAGCTCCTGTCCAGCGAGAGAGGAGAGAGGAGAGAGGAGAGAGAGAGATAGAGATATTACTCAAGAGTCCACAATGCACAGCTTACAGGACAGGTACACTGTTTTAGTGGTTTTGGTGTATCAGAACAGGACTTAGCTTAAATAGGGCGGCCGACAATATCTCCCCTCTTCGCAGCGCGGTATACTGGGCTAGGTGGACAACCCGGGTCACTGAGAAGAGAAGTAAATTAGCATGCACGCACATACACACAGACAAGCACATTCACCACACACCAGCGTACACACAGGTAGGCTAACCCCACATACACCAGCATACACATACACCAGCATACACACACACACACACACACACACACGACTTGCACCAACCAGGGCCCAGTTAACACTCCACATGCATGATCTGTGCATGTCAATGCATGTATGCAACACGATAATCGTTAGGCTATTAACAGAGCCGAGAACCCAACGTTACAAACACAAGCCCGGTCATGCACTGCGAGGAGATACAGATGAAGAGGCGGCGAATGGTCGTCAGACTGACAGGCCCCCTCGGAAGGTAAATGAACATAAATTAAATAAACAAACAGTGGAGACAAAGCAGCAAACTCATCGGTTGCAGAAACAGGCCAAAGGCCAGCACGAACACCGCCGATGCTTCTGCCAATCTGTAGATGTAGTAAAAGCTACAGTTACAATATTGTTGGTTTTAATAGACACAATACAAACTTTACGTTTACGTACCGATTGCTGATGGTTCCGTCTCCCACTTCCGGTGGCGAGATAACGCCTGTGCGGCTAACACTGCTCACGACAAGCTAAATAAAACAGAGGGATCAGGATAGCTAATCGGGCAAAGGAAGAGATAGAAATACCATACAGAGGTAGCCTACCTGAGCCGATAAGGTTCTCACACCCAAATCCGGATGGCAACATTCACTATGAATCCACACCGGGTTAAAGCACAACGGAGCTGCTAACAACAACAAACAAACAGTAGACAGGCATACCACGCGAGAGAACAACAATCGCTTACCTGCTGGCAGTAATGGTACACACACGGGACCCACGCCCAACAACAATGACCAGGAAGTCCCTCTTCCAGCCAGGGAAAGGTGGAAGACATACAATCAGGAGGGCTGACTTCCTTAAATAGCACTGGGCCTATAATTACCCACCTGTCCATTCAACGGATAATATTAGGAAAACACCACCAGAGGGGGGTGTATCCTGCTACATAAAGGTGACACAGAGAGGGACATGAAACTAACTGTCAGACCTACAGTACATGACTACATGCCCAACCTAGTATGCACAAAGCCTTACTATTTGTGTGTGTGTTTGTGTATGTAAGAAACTGTATATCTTACTATTTGTGTGTGTTTGTGTACTGTATGTAAGAGACTGTATATCTTGTGTGTGTGCTTGTGTGTGTAAGAGACTTATCTTGTGTGTGTGTTTGTGTATGTAAGAGACTGTATATCTTGTGTGTGTGTTTCTGTATGTAAGAGACTGTACAGTATATCTTGTTTGTGTGTGTAAGAGACTGTATATCTTGTGTGTGTGTTTGTGTATGTAAGAGACTGTATATCTTGTGTGTGTGTTTGTGTGTGTGTAAGACTGTATATCTTGTGTGTGTTTATGTAAGAGACTGTATATCTTGTGTGTGTGTGTGTGTGTGAGACTGTATATCTTGTACGTGTGTGTTTGTGTATGTAAGAGATATTGTGTGTGTTTGTGTATGTAAGAGACTGTATATGTTGCGTGTGTGTTTGTGTGAGACTGTATCTAGCCACTATTCCTCTAAATCACAGCTACGTGACTACAGTACCTGCAGAGACTATGTGACCGCATGCACGAATTCAAATGAAAGTAGACATAGAACCACAGCCTTCCTATTTGTGTGGAAATAGTCCACTGAAATCTTTCCACACTGTTAAAAAATCTGTACATAGTACAGTACAGATTTATATATATTTTTAAAGTACCGGTATATTTTTGGGGGCTTTTTATGCCTTTAATGGAACAGGACAGGGGAGAACGACAGGAAGAGAGTGGGGGAGAGAGACGGGTGGGATCCGGAAAGCAACACAGGGCGGGAATCAAACCTGGGTCGCCGGCGTACAGTGCAGGTGCCCCGGTCAGACGCGCCACGGCTGGGGCCAATCCAGACCACATTTACATGTATTCATTCAGCAGACACTTTCATCCAAAGTGACTTACGTCTGCTTCCAATCTCATCAGAGCAACACAGAAAGGCGGCCCAACGGGTGCAAACAACGTGCAATTCATGACAACGCATGCGAATCGACAAAACATAGACAAAACACAAGCAACTTATACGAAAACATCTTCATCAATTTAACAAAAAGTGAATAACCTACAGTACCTATCATCCCGCAGGCGAAATAAACCATAAAAAGGTTGGGTGTGATCTTAGATTTTGGTCACTATTTTTATATACAAATTTCAGCCAGTCAATCAACCAAGTTATTCAGCAAATAAACTTTACAAATTAACTTTACATTTCATTTTACATTCAAAATGGCATTTAATTTGTAAATGAAAATATTCATGAAAAATAAAAAATATTCAAGACTTTTCAAGGGCCCCCTTCCTCCTTGGGGCCCTAATAATCAGTCAACTGACACGGTTAAACGAATTGGCACCCTTCACAAAAAGTGTATTTGCATTGATAAAAGCACTTTTCATTGTTGAAATCCAGTGCCAAGACTTTAGACTGTGTCAGACTGACAGTATTCACTTCCCGCAACATTTTGGTGATATTGTGTGTTGAATTTGGGGAAGTTGTGTCGAGCTATTGAAATGGTCCTGGTTTGTTAGTTTTCTCAAATAAACTCCAAAAGTCTGTGTATTTTGCTTAAAATGGGGTGCCAATACTTTTGTCAGTGACTGTATTAAAAATACATATTTCAAATACTAAATAGTACTTTGTACTTTTTACTTAACTTTTAAACCTATACTTTTACAATGTGGTGACATCATAAAAGTGCAAAACAATGAATGCAGCCTCTGACTGGTGCTGACTTAGTAATTTTCTCACAGTTGTGATCAGAATATTGAGAATCAGGGAGATGATCCAGTGCAAGATGAGTGACATGTAGGTTACTCACACACACAATGCACCCCCTCTCTCACACCAACCTCAAGTTTTATGAGAACTTTAATCAGCAGAACACATGAAAACCGTTTTATGGTTCCCCTGCAGCATTGCTCAAAAAGTTGCCTCATGTATCATCCATATCTATGCCCATTGGCGTCAATATAACCCCATTTAGCACTTACACAGTACCTAGTTAGTTAAAAAAAAAAAAAAAACTAAAAGTGCCATGATCCTACCTGATCAACAGCTTTACACAGTGCAATATCATTCTGGACATGCATTGACAATATCAAAGACTTCATTCCCTGTATTATATGTCAGTGTACCATGAGTTTGAGGCCATTATTTTAAGGTAATAGGTTGCTTTAAGCCCACATTATGTGGCTCTCAGTAGGTTCGGTGATTAGTTTGTACCACTTGACAAGTTCAGTTGTGACTTCTTGAATACATCTCTGATACAGTAGGTCAGCATAAATAATCATTTCACTGTTTGCAGATTTACTGTATGGTACAGTATGTCTCGCAGAGAAAAGCTGTTGCTCTCAAACACTACCCACTTTATCAACAGTCAGTGTAGTGATGAAGGAATAGATTAAATAGACAGATATGGAACAAAAGTGATTGTATGCTCCCTTTAAAGAGTATTTTTAGTTTTTTCAAAATTAAAAAATACAGTATTTTGTTTTGATACAGTGCATGTTGTGGCTACTGTATTTTGTAGTTTATTTTGACACTTATTTAATGTATTTTTGCCCATCCTTGACTCAGTCAATGGCAGAAGTGCCGTTCATCATGCAGTTATGTGGCATCAAAAAGGTTTTGGAAATGTTATATTAATATATATATAAGGTAAAACAACTCTTAAGGGTGCCTTTAAGGATCTATATATCTATCTCTCTCTATCTCTATCTACTGTATATCTATCTGTATGCCTGCCTTCCTGCCTGTGGATTTCACTTTACCAGTTTACAGTACATGAGCGACAGCTCTGAAAGAACATTGTCAAAAGGCTATCTTTCATAAAGAACTAGCCAAACTAGCTGTCAGTTGTCATCTGTCCAGCATATATAAATATACATGACATGACAGGAACCCCCCACCCACACCCCCAGCCCTTGGTTTTGTGGTCTTCCTGTTTTGAGCTCCCTGCCATGCTTACACCTCTCATGAGCAACGACAGATTTCTGTAGCTGTCGACTCGTAGTCTGATGTCACTGAGCTGAAGATACATAGGCCTAGTATGAGTAGTATGAGTAGAGCAACGTGATAGAAACAATGTCAGTTTCCATACAATCTTTGCAGTATGATTCCTACTAGATTCAGGCTGATTGTTGGTCGTAGGGCGTGATACCGCTTTCATGAATTTGATTCAGTACAGAGTATAAGACTTTGTGAGGCTTTGTATAGCGCCACAACACAATATTCAGTGTAGACACAATTCTGAACATTTTGAAAATTTGACTTTAATGAACACATTGGGCCCTAAATGCTGGACAAAGTGCAACGTCTGTGAGCAAAGTTCTCGTGTGTGAACTAAAGGCATCATGTGGCATGGTATTACATGGTATTACATTTGCAAAACATTTGGCATAGTTATTAAGGAAGTAACTGGCCTGAAATGTATTTTTACATTTTCTCAGAACAGCTAGGAAAAAAGCTTGCTGGTGCCTCATTTAGCAGAAATTAAGATACATGCACACACAGAATGTACAAGTTGTTTGCACGGCTGTTGACCATGGTAAAAAAAACTCTAGGTCGCTGACCACAGGTGCAAGAGCGTTAACCACTGCTACACTTCTGTCAAGACACTTGACACGCTCAGGCAAGCAGCTTTGTAACCACTTTGCAAATGTCAACACCTTAGTCACAGACATCATTAAGTTATTTTCTAAAAAGTGAGACAAAGCAGAAACTAGTTCAGGACTCAGGCACAGGTACAACGAAAACACTTTTGTCACAGACAGTATTAAGCAGCTGGGTGTGCAAACTCTTTAGCTCAAGGGCCTTCAAAACTTTCAGCTCAAGAGGTTTCAAAAAATGACAGGGCTAGCAGATGAGACAATCTAAATTGTATGCAAAATCTATTTCTTAAAAAGTAAAGGAAACAAACTCGTTATTAAATGTTTGATTAAATGTTCATGGGGATAGTGCTGCTGGACTACTCAGGATAGAGCTAAGATAAGTGTTCATCAATGAGCTGCTCTCTGTGGTGTGTTTTGTTGATTGATAAATACAAAATAGCAAAATGAATACCTGCCTTTTAACTTAATTCTAAGCCAATGGTGAGGCTGGGCTGGAATAAACTGTATAAAGGGCTGCATGTGGCTTGCAGGCGTTAGTTTGCAGGCTCAGGCTAACCAGTCCCTTAACAGAAAAAAAAGCTCTCATTATTCATTGTGACTTGTGTAGCCTGCAAATGTTAATGAGAGAACAGTTTTTCTTAGTTGCTTTGGCACATTTCTCAGATCAGAATTAAAATTCTCAAAACTGTTTGGTCAAACTCCATATCATCTTATCATTTGTGCACATCATTAAAGCAGTTGCTCCCCATCTTGAAAAAAAAATAGCAATGCTTTAGTTAGTACATCCGATTTTGTACTGAACGTCTACTTTAATGTTTTCCTTTTCAATTGCTAATGTCACGTTGTAATGTCAAAATGCACATCATAATTAGTTGTCACAGTGTGTCTAGCAAATATAAATATATGTGACCTGACAGACAGGAATGTCAGGATGTATGGAAAGACAATGGTGCACATACCCACTTAAAAAGCATCACCATCTCAGTACCCACTTAAAATAGGCAAGGATATGTATTAACATTTGGGGTTGATCACAGTATATTCACTACAGCTAACTGCTACATCACAGTATACCCACTACATCTAACTACACCACTGCCCAAGAGTCTTTTTGCAGGTAATCCACTATACTTTCAAATGTTAATGATGATTTGAGAAATGCACCGTAGTGACTGAGAAAAACTGTAACTTCTGCATTCAGTTCTTGCAGCGACTATGTTTTCTAGCAGACTGTGACAATAATTATTCATTGTCAGGTTTTTTCTTAAGAATTTAATGTAACACTAATTTTATATGGTGAGTGCATATGTATCCTCTACAGTTTGCATATCAGCCTAACATCACTGTGAAGGATGCTCTCATCTACATGCTACATAGGATCATAGGATCGTCATAGGATCCTCAGAGTCAACTTCTCGACTTGCCTCCACTACAGATACCTTGAAGTACAGCTGTACAACAAGTTAGACTAGTCCAACCACATGGATGCACTGTACAAAAGGGGAAACAGCAGACTGCACTTTTTAAGAGGATTGCATGCGATCTTTCAACATTGGTAAGGTCCTTCTGGGCACCTTACGGCTCCCACACACAGCTGCGTTCCGTCAACGCATTCCAGTGGGTGTTCCCGACGGTAGCTATGCAAATGACTTGAAGTAAAACCGTAATGTGATTGGTTGGTGCCGTCCGTAGATTGGCTAGATTGGCCGGTGCCATCTGTCGGTGCAGCAACAGCTGAACTCCTCAACGCGAGCAGCGGGAGAAACGCGACACGACGGACCCACAATTCAGTTCGGCAACGGATCACGTGAGCCCATTTAAAGTGAATGGGATGCGTCTCCAGCAACGCGATGCACGCAGCTGTGTGTGGGAGCCGTTATCAAACTGTGGTGGCCTATGGAGCGCCAAATGTAACATGCCTTATTTCGTGGACAGAATGACTTTCATGTGACGAAATACATATATTCATTACGAAACCATGTTACATCGTAACGCCTTTTGTCCACGGAATGCACAAATGGGTTTGCATTGTGTCCACGAAACACTGAAGAGAGCACATCATTTCGTGGACGAAGTTGACTGGTGGCCTTTTCCTTTCGTGGACATAATGCTGAATGCAGTATTCACTGTCGTAGACGAAATGTTTGGTCAAAAGTAATTCTGTCTACGTAAATACGGAATGCACCTACACGCATCATTCTGTGCATCCTATTTCAATTTCGTCCACAGAATTATTGTGTTGTGTTACAAAAGGCATTCCGTCCACGCAGTAGTAACTTAACAACTTACGAAATGCATTCAGTGACATATGCTTTCATTCTGTGGACGAAATGCATAAAAGAATCACGAAATCAGTTTTGTGACCTGCTACAATACATTTCGTGAGTCACCAGTTCAGTCATGACGCATAATTCATTCCGTAAACTGCTACGGGCTCTTTTCTTTGTGTGGTGTGCTTCTTTGTGTGTGTGTGTTTACTTGTGAGTATGTCCATCCCCCTTTCCTGAAACTCTACATGTATGGGGGGGGGGGGGGGGGGGGGGGGTGTGCCCTGTGTGTGTGTGTTCTTCTGTGGTAGTGTGCATGGATTGTTTTGTGCATTTATGTGTAAATGTATGACCGTGTGCATTTTTGTGTTTATGTGCCAATTGACTGCCGTAGTTTACCGTAAAAGTCTAGTATAGTTTCATGTGCCCCAGTGTTTTTTGTCCCAGGATTTGTTGACCAAAACTTTGACAATCCTGTAGCTGCAGTGATAAACAGATTGCAATTGGTTTTACACTTGTCAGTGTCAGTGCAGAGACCACTTTTTCACAACACATAACACATTCACCACATCAGTAGACTGCAGCGCCGGAGCCACCTGTGCTAGACTATTATTGATACAAATGGCATACTGTAATGTAACATTATAAATTGTGTTAATATACCGGTAGTTGTTATTTACACCAAACCAGTGTCATTTTAAAACAAAAGTGGTCTAGTATTATTTTACTAAAACAACAACAATAGGCTAAACATTATTTTTAGACCTAGTCATTGTGGTCTCAACAGGCCTACAGTGCCTAGAGAAAATATTCAGCCCCATGCTAAAGTTGACTAAAAAGAGAGGGGGGGGGGGGGTCATCTTTTGAAAATTGATCTTAATGTCTTAATTTAAAAAATTAGGAAAAATCCAACCTTTAAGCACACTGATTTTCTTTGTGAATGAATAATGTAGTATAGTAAATAAATAAATGTTCCTCATTAAAATACAGGGTGCATATATTCATACCCCTATGTTGAATTCCCATAGATGCAGGCATATTTTTATTTTTAAAGGCCAGTTATTTAATGGATCCAGGATACTATGCATCCTGATAAAGTTCCCTTGGCCTTTGGAATTAAAATAGCCCCACATCATCACATACCCTTCGCCATATAGAGATTGGCATGGTGTGTATTTCAGTTAGCCTATTAGCTGGTTTGATTTGCATTGAGCTCAATGGGCATCAAACCAGCTAATAGGCTAACTGAAACAACATGCCAATTCAGTGGCTTGAAACAAAATAACAACTGTGTCTCAGATATTTAAGTGACTTCACTTCAAATCAACTGAACTCCATTTATCTTTTCAAATGAATGAAACTTCATTGTGGAATGAAACTCATGCTGATTATTTTGGCTTTGGAACGACTTGACAGTTCGCCCTGGCCTACCAGCGATTGTACTGCATGTAAAATCTAGCCTTGGCTTTTTATGGAGTGGCTCGATCTTCAGCAATGCTAAGGCTGGGGTCTTTTGCAATTAGCTTTGCCGAACCGTTGTTTTAAAGGTGCTCTAAGTGATGCCACGCGTTTTTTAGGCTAACATTTTATGTCACTTACTGCAAACATCACCTAACCAACTGCTAGCTGTCTGTGTCCTGACTACACTGTAATCTCTGTGGACAGCCCAGGCTCCAAAAACGGCAACAAAAACAACCTGGGCAAACCTAGCCCATAGAGGAGATGCACCTTTAGGAGAGTTTCAATTGCACGGGAGCAGCACGGGAAGTAGAGATGCGCGGATGGGCTATTATTTCAACCGTAACTGCATAGCAAAACTTATCATCCATCCGCCATCCATCCGCACCAAAATGTTTTGACCAATTTTCAAACCCGCACCTGCCCGCCATCCGCTGGTTGTTTTAATGTATATGGGTGATGCGGCGCTGCTGACGTAAGGCTAGAAAGCTCTTGCCTGTTCTAGAAAGACTGATCCAATGCAGCAAATATATTAAAAGGCTAAAGTCCTTCATTGGCTATGTTGTAGCCTATCCCCAGAATATCAGCAGCAAACTCGGTCTCTGTCTCGCAAAACAGTCTCCAAATAAAATGCACATCGGCCTGTAGCCTACAATTTTATCATTGTAATAAAAAACGCAATTTGGCACATAATTTCAACATGCTGCTATTTAGCCTACTAATAAATGCCTATTGTACTTTATTTTTTGCAAAAAGAAAGAAATCCTTAATAAATACTTAATAAAAAAAAGTCATTCACATTATAGGCTAATTTACGCACTGTAAATTAGCCTATAAGGCTCTGCAACGAGACGCGACATGGGAGATGAATCATCGGTCAACTTGCACTGTAGCCTATTCTACTTTCTTATTGCACACTGAAGAGGAAAAAATGCTGGTAGGCTACGATAGGCTACTTAATTTACACTTTTGTTACCTTTAGTGTGTGTGTGTGTGTGTGTGTGTGCGTGCGTGAGAGGGGTTGCTCAGTGAAACATCGGAATACACCAATTCCGCAACACCATCTCTGATAGTAGCCTAGGCCTGAACAAAGCAACATGCATAAGCAACTAGGCCAAATTACTGCCTGAGGAAAATGTGACTATTTCAAAGTGTGCTCGTTTTTTTCGGATGTAGGTAACACAATTTAACAATGTATAGACTTTTTTTTTTTTTCATTTGATTGGTTCAACCGCCACCCCGCCCGAATTTAATTAAAATATTATATTTCTTCATGTCATCTGCCCGATCCGCGGTTTAACCGCGGAGTCCGCGGCTGTAACCGCGAACCGCGCATCTCTAACGGGAAGGAGGGGGAGGAGCTAGCTCTCTGTTTAGCTCTCTGTTTTTTTTTTTTTTTTAAAGTCAACAGAAGTGACGTTACCCAGCATCGCTTAGAGCACCTTTAACCTGTTGAGGAGTGAATTCTTTAAGACAATGCCGTTCCCCAGAGAGTGAATTATTTTCCTGGCTCCTTCTAGAATTCTACGCGAACGTTCTATAGTTAAAATTGTTTAATGGCAGAAAAGTCCCTGAGGGTAATTGTTGCGTCATGTTATAGAACCTTTTTCGAAAACGTTCTAATCACATATTTGTGATCGTACTCCCAGGGGCCCAGCTGCATCTGATCACATATTTGTGACCGTACTCCTCAACAGGTTAACAGATATTTCATAAAATTATTTTTTTTAGCGATGTGGAGGCTTCTCACACCTGCACACAGTTGACAACTCACCTCTGTATTGTTCTCTTTAATCTCGACGAGAGAAAGATGAGCATACTTTTACTACACCGAACTGTCGTGAATGGATGTTTGTAAAATCAGATGACAAGATTAGGTAATCATGAACGGTCACCAAAATAGCATAAATAATGATAATAAATGTGAGAATTAGATTTGATATATGCGCACATGGTTTCTCTCTCACAGTAGGATGCTAAATCTCCTTTTCATGCAGAGGATAAGACGTTAAATGAAATTATCTATCAAAGACGTTATAAAAACTGTTTCTCTGCTCGAGCTTTAAACATGGTTCAAAGAATATTCCGCGGACATTCCCAGAACCAAAGATTTGACCTTGAAGGAACGTTCTGGCGCTGTCAAGAAACCACAGCCATACTCAAACAACAGAGGCTACCCACACTATACAACCAAAATAAAAAAAGGTAAAGGTGGTAAGACTGTTCTACCGTCCTGTTTAGGATGCTCTTGAACCAAACTTGAGCCAAGAAGCACAACAACCGGTACAAATAACCAAGAAAAAAATCGTAGGGACAAAACCAATAAGAATTCGTGCAGTATTGAGAGAGCATGACCTACCAACATTCGTTCAGCAGCACCTCAGATCGGGAGTCGAGCGTGCTAGCAATCAAGCTAAAAGCCCAGGCTGCTAGATCTCCCACTAGCACGACTTTTAAGGCGTTGGGAGGGAGGTTTACACAACGTACATACTGCACAGCTACAGACCAGCTGGCTACCGTTAACATTCACCCCCACAAACTGTCACTGGTATTTTGCTGATAAGTTGCCTTAAAGCAACTGACTTGATGGTTCGCCCTGGTCTACCGTACTGTACTGAAGTCCTGTGTGCAAAATCTAGCCTTGGCTTTTTTATGGAGTGGCTCGATCTTCAGCATCACTAAGGTTGGGGTCTTTCGCAATTAGCTTTTGGCGAAGCGTTGTTTTAACAGGTATTTCATAAAAAATCGGGAAAAACCATGTTCAGTCCACCAAGTCATAAGGCTATCGGCGCTGCGCAGCACCAGTTGTGATATTTATCTTACGGAGTGTAATCGTAGGTGTAATCGTAGGTATGAAAACTAGTATTGTTAGGCAATACTATAAGTGCAAGTCCAGGGCAGCTGAGGTGTGGCGATGACATCATCGATACGCAAGCTGGATGTGCGGTCGCTGTCTAAACGAATTCAAACGGGCTACGGTTTCAGATTTTTCCACTCTGGGACCAGGTTTCAAAAAAGTGCGGTTTCGGGCAGTGTGTTTACAGGATTCGTTTGGACGCTCAGCCAAGACGAAGCAAAACCTCTGCGTTTAACCTAAAAAGCGTCTCCGTGTGGACAGGCCCCTAGAGTCTTTCTCAGGTGTGTGTGCTCCTTTTGTCAGACAGAAAGAAAAACTGAATAGGCTATCCCTCCTGCATGCGGGCGGGAGCGGGACTAAAAATGACATTAATGCGGGAGCGGGACAGAATATTGCGGGAGCGGGCGGGACTGAATTTTTAGTCCCGTGCAGACCTTTACGGTACGTTAATGTAGTCCATGAGCCACAGGCCCAAAAAGGGGCATGTCACTACCACTTGGGGGGGCAAATTCTCACTATATTTTTCTGAAAGCTACATATCTCTGGAGTATAAAATGGTATGATAGCAAGTTGGATCTTGTAGCTTTGTGGCTGTACAGGCCTTCAAAGTTGACCTCTGATTTGAAAAAAGGAAATTCCGCCTATTGGCTTTTTTTTGTTAAACCACTCATAAGAGCCCAGAAAATAATCCAAACCTCATTATTACTGATGCATATGTGGTGTTTGATGTTGGCATACATATTTTGAACCATTATGTGATCTTGCCCTTCATTTTGGTTGATAAAATTCAAGATTTATGTGTAATAATGAGCAAATCTACGTTTTCAGAGACACGTGTTGCAGCACTAATTGAAATGCCCACTACCTCATTAATCAATGTATTTATACCTTCCTACCTCCCAGCAGAGACTTGAAATACAAATGATTACATAGGTCTGCATTGCTATGCTATTTACTATTTGTAAATGTACTATTCGGAAACACCCCACAATTCAGTAAATTAGTATTTTATTGAAACTACCAATAAGAGATATTCCAAGAGATCAAAACATCATGATTACCAATCACATATTACCTTTACATTCAAGGAATACCATATGAAAATTGTTCACATCACCACATGTACCCAGCTTAACATAAAAATTACAATTTTATAATGTCCAGGGCACATGAAATACATACAGTGATTTCCTGTGTATTAGCCATATTGTGTATAAGCCACAGGACAGTGTTTTATGCAAGTTAAAAGAAACAAAACCATATACCATATTAACTGCCCCCGTGTATTAACCTCACAGCTGAAGAAATTTTGCAAAATCAATGTATAAGCTGCAGCTAATAGTTGGGAAATTATGGTAATTGCATCACAGGTGCTAAAATGATCTACATTATACATTTCAGTTGTACTTTTGACTAGTAAGAATGTGGGAATGAGATGTAGGTGGTGCATAGACAGGACAAGAAATATAGTGCAGTGTAGACAGTAGTATACAGTTGTTTTGCAGAAGGTGGTTTAGAGTAGCATAAATTAAATATAAATATGTGCAGTGTATTAGCAGTTACTTTATAAGAGCAGAATAAATATGGCTATGTACTGTAATATGAACAATGTATGAACAACATGTACAGGTATGTGCAATGTAGTGGCGGTACCATTATAGTAGTAGTAAGAACAATATAGATATTGACAGCACATTGTCTTCAGGATCTTCTCCTCTACATACTTACAGCACACTGCCCCCACCTACCCACATACACACTACACACACACAGTCACTGCTCCACTCCCCTCCCGCCCACACACACATCTTCACTGTCATCACTCACATACATCATACATACAGTACTCTGCTTGCAATAGTAAGTCCCTTCACCATACTTGCAGTACACTGACCCCCCCCTCCCCTACATACACAGCACATTATTTCATCAGGAAGCTTCTCCAACACACATCCCCAACATACTTACAGCACACTGCCCCCCCCCCCCCCCCCCCAATACACAGCACATTGTCTCATGACATATTGCACACTCCCCACATACACAGCACACTATCCCATCTCCCTTGCCATCCCCCCAACACACACACCAAGACCCCTGGCAGTTGGGATAGCCCCTTGAGCCGTGGATCTGCCCAAGGTTTCTTCCTTGGTAAGGGAGTTTTTCCTTGCCTCTGTTGCTCTTGGGTGCTCCTTGTTGGTGCCCCCCCCCCCCCCCCCCCCAAATCCCAATCCTCCAGATACAGTTGGTGAGGATGCTCTCGATGTTGCAGCGGTAGACGTTCACCAGGATCTGAGGAGACAGATGGACCTCAGAAAGAAGAGACGCTGGTGAGCCTTTTTGATCAGGGTAGAGGTGTTGAGGGTCCAAGAGAGGTCCTCAAAGATGTGGACACCCAGAAACTTGAAGCTGGTGACATGCTCCACCTCAGTCCTGTTGCTGAGAATGGGTGTGTGTGTGCTAGCTTTAGACTTCCTGAAGTCCACAATGAGCTCTTTGGTCTTCTTGGTGTTGAGAGCCAGGTTGTTATCAGTGCACCATGATGTTAGGTGCTGGACCTCCTCCCTGTAGGCCGTTCATCGTTATTGCTGATGAGCCCAATCACCGTAGTGTCATCTTTAAACTTGACAATGGTGTTAGAGCCATGTACAGGTGTGCAGTCGTAGGTGAAGAGGGAGTAGAGGAGAGGGCTCAGCACACATCCCTGTGGTACACTGGTGATTGATGGTTGAGGAGGTGCGATTATCTAACCTAACAGACTGAGGTCTGTTGGTTAGGAAGTCCAGAATCCATAAGTTTGTTTTTTCTTTTATCACATACACATATATTGGTAGATGTTTTTTCTTTACCTTGACATGTTTCGACATATACTTCCGTCTTCATCAGAAGGTCACACGGTGGAGTAGTGTGACGCGTTTTTATCAGCTGATGTTGTTACGGAGGTGTGATCCACCTGTCAGTTTTTTGACAGGTGGACCACACCTCCTGCATGCCAGAGTCATTAAGCAGGAGAACAACCGATACCACCGCTGGATAAAGGAGGCGATTGAAATAAGAAAGCGGAGCCCAAAGACGATGAACAGAGATGAGGGAGCATATATGCTCTCCTATACCTGCAGCAGGAGTTGTGAGAATCCCCCCCCCCCCCAAGTGGTAGTGACGACCCCCTGTGGCTCATGGACTAATGTTAGATCAGTATGTGTCTGTGCGCATGATCCAAACAGACACAGCAGTTCATGATTTTGATCTTGAAATCAGAATTATATCTTGACTTTTGTGTACATAGCCTACATACTATGACTTTGCCATCTGTTTCATTTTTTAATATGTCAAATTTGCTGAGAAAGCAGCTATATAGTGCCACTAGTTTTACATAAGCAGCAAATAAAGAAGCCATACGCTCCCAAACCCCCCACAGATTGTCACATGATATGGCTACCACCATGAGGTGAACAATATACCACTAAAACCAAACAAAACTGCTCTCCTCCCCTACCACAACCAACACTATATAAAGTCAAAACTGCTCTCCTCCCCTACCACAAACAACACTATATATCTACATCTTGGCAAGTGACATAACAATTGTGGGCTGCAGTTACCACTACTCAAAGGGTAAAATAAAGTTTTAACTGAATGCACTTAATAAAGTGACGAAAGTGAATAAACAGCTGCTATGCAAAGTGACAAATGACAAGGAAAACATGCTGTAGTAGCACCCTACAAGCCAATTAAGATAGGTAAACCAGAGACAAACCGCAGCCACACTCACACAACTGAGGTTACCCAATATACAACCAAAATAAAAAGGTAAAAGTGGTAAGGCTGAAGTCTATCTGATTACTTCTTGGTTGGAATGCTCTCAAACCAAACTCAAGCCAAAAAACACAACTACCGGTAGCCTACTAACAAATAAACAAACAAAATCGATAAGAATTGGTGCAGTACTGAGAGAGCATGACCCATAGACTGATGACCTATCAACAAACACCATTCTCTCTGTTGACTCTGGCTCTTGTGCCCTATTGGTCCTGTTAGATCTTAGTGCTGCTTTTGACACCATTGACCACAAGATCCTTTTAAAACGCCTGGGTGTTGAAGTTGGTCTGCAAAGCACTGTATTAAATTGGTTCAGATCTTACTTAACTTCAGTGCATTTAGGCAATGCTTCTTCGTCATCTGCTCCCATTAAGTGTGGTGTCCCCCAGGGTTCTATTTTAGGGCCTCTATTATTTTCTTTATACATGCTTCCCCTGGGCTCCATTTTCAATCAATTCAATATTCGTTACCACTGCTACGCAGATGATACCCAATTTTATATACCGGTGGCCCCTGAAAATTCCTGCTCATTGACAAACCTTTTTCCTTTGTCTTAATGACATTAAGAATTGGATGGCTAACAACTTTTTACAGCTAAATGACAGCAAAACAGAAGTAATCATTTTTGGACCACCAAATTCGGTCAACAATGTAAGCAAGTCTCTTGGCCCTCTGTCTGTTAACCATCACAGTGTGGTCAAGAACCTAGGTGTTTTCCTAGACTCTTCTCTGACTTTTAATAAGCAAGTCAACAGCGTTGTCAAGGGAAGTTTTTACCAACTTAGGACAACAGCAAAGCTCAAGTCTTCTCTCTCCTACAGTGATTTAGAAATCCTTATACTTGCCTTTATTTCCTCTAGGCTTATTTATTTATTTATTGCAACTCACTGTATGTAGGTGTAAATAAATCTACTCTAAACAGACTCCAGCTGGTCCAAAATGCTGCAGCCAGATTACTGACTGGATCTAAGAAACGTGACCACATTTCACCTGTGTTGGCTAAACTGCACTGGCTTCCTGTGGAACAAAGAATTCATTTTAAAATTCTTCTGTTTGTTTTCAAAGCTTTACATGGTTTAGCACCTCAGTATTTATGTGATCTTTTAATTCCTTACTGTCCTCCTAGACCTCTTCAATCATCTTCCCAGCATCTTCTTTGTGTTCCTTCTGCCTCTCTTAAATCCAAAGGTGACAGAGCTTTCTCTGTCTATGCTCCCCAGCTTAGGAATAGCCTTCCTGATGTTGTGAAATCCTGCCCCACTATTAGTAGTTTTAAATCCAACCTAAAGACCTACCTCTTCTCCCTAGCTTTTAACACTCCCTGACTCCCTCACCTCTCCCTTTTTTTAATATATGTTTATATGTATGTATATGTATTATTATTTTTTTTTTTTATAAATGTAAATATAAATAATAATTTTTATTATTATTATTATTTTTATTATTTTATGTAAAGCACTTTGGTGCAATGCTATTGCTTTGAAATGTGCTATATAAATAAATTTGACTTGACTTGACTTGACCATTTGGGGAGTTACACTCATTTTCCACCTCCCCTTGAGTTAAACAATTGATTTTTACCTTTCTCCAGTTCATCCAGCCGTTCTCCAAGTCTGGCGATACCAGTTTTACCTCCAGCCTAGCATAGATCATTAAATCTGACTAGACCATTAGTTTCTCGCCTGCTAGCATCACGTTTAAAAGATTTCCAGGAATTTTCCTATTTAAATTAGAAAGTGTAATAAGACCAACGGAAAATGAAACATGGTGATTTTCTAGGCTGATTTGACATGGAACTATACTCTCATTCCAGCGTAATAATCAAGGAACACCATGGGCACGGCAGCACAATGACATCATGCAGCACCTGAAAATAGTCCCCGTAGGCCACACATGGCAACATGCGGCCCGCGGGCCACATCCGGCCCTTGGGCTTTCCCTGACCGGCGTAAGGTCCGTGAAAAAACAGTAGTCAAGAGCCTAGCATAGAGATAATGCACGCAAATCAATATCGATGCTTTTATTTTGAAAGCGACTGCTATTTGTACGCCCATACATTTGTGCGTGGATGCACACGACGTAAACACCCTTGCCTTTACGTCAGCGTGAACCCACAAAGTTTTGTGTCTCCTGTGTCTGCATTGCTCACCACCGCAACGGTTGTTAGAAAGTGGAACTCCTACTGCTGCTCGTTTGTGATACGAAGTGTTAATTTCAAAACGTTACTGACAGATAGACAGTTTACAATCGGATAACCCCATCATTGTAACCAAAATATGTCTGAGTTTATTTGCGAAGCTTATGTTAGCAAACTAGTATGATGCTACTACTCACAGGTTGCTTGAAGCAGCCGGCTCAACACACAGGGCGAGTTGACCCATCACTGTTTTGTGTATAAAGTTAAAGCAAAAACATAGCCTACATTTTCAAAATAGTTTTCTTTGTGCATGTTGATTAACTAATGACAGCCTAATATTGTCTGCTCCACATTTTCATAGTCTAATTCTGCATAGAGTTTAATGATGGTAATGATTTAATGATGAAATACTGATGAAATGGTGGCACTGGCCTAGGTTGTACTGACTACTTCACATTTTCATGGCCTAGCCTATAATTATATAGATATTGTACTACTTTTTTATATCAGTCTTTGAAAACTGAAAAAAAAAAAATAAACATGTCAATGTCAAAAAATCATTTTCGAGAATGAGGATTAAATACTGGACATCTATTAAATACTGCCGATTTTCCTTCATCTTCCTCACATTTTCATCTGTTCTTACGAGTAGTAATCGAAACCATATGACAAGAACAGAATAGAATTGAACATGATTGAGTTCAGACTTGAGTTTGGTATTTTGGGTCTGGCCCTTCTCAACACTCCCAGTTTGACATGTGGCCCCTTGGGGAAATTAGGGCTAGTCCACAAAAATGGCTAGTGCAAGGAAACCAGAATTGTTTGTGTGGACTGATGGTGAACTGTCAACTGTAGTCAACTGTAAAACTAATAAACTTTATTTTACGGTTTGTGAAGGGTGCAGTTCTGTCCTTTATTTGGCTAACGCAGGTAGGCCTACTAATCACCTTTACTTTCTTTGGTTGTAGGATAGTCCGTGATTCATATTAGTTTTGGCTATCACCGCAATTAGGCTACTAAACGCAAGGCTTACCCAAGTTCTAGGGTATTCTGTCGCCACATTTATAATATTGCTATAAAACCTTCGTTAGTAACAGTCAATACGTTTGCCTGCATCAAATCAAATCGCGCATTTGCATTCAGTGTGCTACCAGCTTAACGTGAGTTCTAAGCGTCTTTGTATGCTTATATCTGATTTCACTTGACTGTGAATGCATGTATATATGTTGTAAGACATGTACAATAAATGAATGACACTGGCACTACGCACAAATTAATGTAGCCTAAACTTACACCGCACTTTCCTAATAACTTAAGTTCTCTCGCGTCACTGACAGTAGCAGTAGAATGCATTAAAAAACACCGGGGAAAAACAAATTACACAAACACAAATTAATGTAGCCTAAACTTACACCGCACTTTCCTAATAACTTAAGTTCTCTCGCGTCCTAATAACTTAAGTTCTCTCGCGTCACTGACAGTTGCAGTAGAATGCATTAAAAAACACCGGGGAAAAACAGTGTTCAGTCCACCAAGTCATTAAGCTATCGGCGCTGCGCAGCATCAGTTGTGATATTTATCTTACGGAGTGTAATCGTAGGTAATGTCATGTATGAAAACTAGTATTGTTAGGCAATACTATAAGTGCAAGTCCAGGGCAGCTGAGGTGTGGCGATGACATCATCGATACGCAAGCAGGATGTGCGGTTTCGCTGTCTAAACGAATTCAAACGGGCTACGGTTTCAGATTTCTCCACTCTGGGACCAGGTTTCAGAAAAGTGCGGTTTTGGGCAGTGCGTTTACAGGATTCGTTTGGACGCTCGGCCAAGACGAAGCAAAACCTCTGCGTTTAACCTAAAAAGCGTCTCCGTGTGGACGGGCCCTTAGTTGCCCACCCCTGCTGTAGGCTAACTTCCAGCAACAAGGTTGAGCTGCAGCAGACGAATCGGTTAGTGACTGGATTATTACGCCTGAATGAGAGTATAGTTCCATGTCAAATCAGCCTAGAAAATCACGGATCTGTCATGGATTTGCACTTTTGCACTGCAGTTGATTCTCAATAATACGGAACAAACTGCATTCTGTATAATTTCAATACAGAACACATCTTTTTCCTTTCAAATACGGGATGATTCCGTATTTTACAGAACGGTTGGCAACCCTATCTACTGTGCACAGCCCCATGCTTTTCTGATGTGACGATGCTAGCATGTTAGCAGCGGTTAGCTAACTATGCAAACGTTAGTCATCTAAATACAAGTCTCCTCCAAGTGACAATCTTATTAGCCTATACACAATGCTGAGAACAATAAACATCCTTGTTTATCTAACTTACATTGAGTTGACTGTGTGGCTTAATCCACCAATAGTATCCGGCTGCAGAGCTGCAGACCATAGCAACCAATCTACCACCGCCGATCTACCACAGCGGATCTAGTAGTTAGCTCATGCATGCGCTGATGTTCTTTTTAACTCACCCTTGCGCTGATGTTCTCCTTAGCTAATAGCTTACGCTAACTTAGTGTCGTATCAACTTTTAATGGTCCTTTACAGAGAATGGATGAAAATTAGTGATTTGGTCACTTCATTTGTCATGCTCATATCAGTTGTAACATTGTCAAAACATTATCATATCAGAACATGAAATTATAACTAGCTGTTGGATGTTACACTAGCTATCCTGGCTAACGTTTATCCTAGCATCTAGGGCTAATGTTAAATTTGTCAGTTTGTAGGCTACGCTGTCCAGCAAATAAGTAAGCTTCAGTCAGCAGTCGTGCAAGGACATTACTAAGGCTAAATCTCACTATAATCACCAACTGTCAATACTCCTCAATACAATCCCATTGATCCGGTTTGTCTGGCTATTTCGCTGTAGCGCGAACAATTCATGACTAATGCACAGACCTCTCAAGTCTCACGCATTGAGCGTGAGACACACGCATTTCAATGACTTCACACGCTCACACGCCACACATAGCATTTCTCACTCCGAGAAATTATTAACTTGCCCGCACAGACATTTCTAAGGGCTATATCTTACAAACGTGTCACACAACGTTGCTGTCTGTGCGCTCATTCAGCTCAGAGAGCTGCTGTCAATACCTCCATGTGCTGGTCAGTTACTAACCTATCGGCCAATCAAAAAAAAAGGATTTCTCAACCAATCAGGAAATAGTTTTGTTTTGATGTGGGTCCGCAACGTGGAGACCGCGGAGTCGTGGAGTGAAATTAGGCCCGGTGCTTCGTCTGATAATTTGCTGAGCAGTTGATCAAGATACCGCGGACCAGGCTCGGACTGGTAATCTGTACAACCGGTGGGCCGGTAACCTCCGGGATTTAAAAAAAAAATGTTTTTAAAGTTATTTAGCCTATTTGCGGCCCGTCATGTATGCCTAGGCCTAGCCTATAAATGCAGTTGCATCCATTTGTCTTGGGGGGTGACAGGTCAATAATTTTGGCCTCTTAATGACAGGTCAGTGTGTGTTACGATCGCGCCCTCCTGCCCCACCCCTCAAGTGGATTTGTCCAAGCAGCCGCTAGTTCGAGTGCATGGTAGCCTAGGCTGTATAAGTGCCCTCCGCTAGCTGATGTTAACAGTATTGCAGTTTAACCGTAAACAGCAATCAGAGGTCTAGTTTTATTCCATTTTATAGACGTTAGTTGCACGCGCTACCAAGAGCTCATTTAGGCTACTGTACCTACTGTAGTGCGGTTTTGTCAACAAAAAAAAAAACTACGGGTAGCCTACAATTTTCGCACAACTTGGTGAAAAATTGTAGCGCAGGTTAAAGAAAACCCACTGATACTGATACTACTCAAAAGGAACTTCAAAGTATTTCCCATATAGTAGGCCTATCCTTTTAGCTCACAACGAAAGTGAAACTTGGAAAGTGGTCTCTCCACCGAGTGTTAGACGGTCCAGTGGTGGGACGGTCCAGGAGAAAATTGCCAGGTCCGAATTTTGCTCCCAGTCCGACCCTGCCGCGGACCGACAAAAAAAGAAAACAAACGTTTCTGCTATTGATGTCATTAAACATGGAGCCATACAATAAAGTGGTGGTATGAGCGTTCATTCAATGCAGGCGTCTGCGCGAGAGAAACTGAAACTAATCGAAAAACGTTGGTATCAAAGCTCCGCTTCAACCTGTTGAATGCTATTTAATTGTTTAACGACACTTAATAGAACAACGTTGATTTTTGGAACTTCCATAGAAACAGAGCCGAGACTGTATAATACACTGTATAGCACTGAATATTGTATAGTCAAATTTGAATATAACGTGGCCAAAAGCTATTGTAGCCTTCTTTCTATCTGTTAAAGATCAACAGATCAGTGATTTACGCCTATCTGCTCGCCAAAAAAGCTGGTATTGTGTTTCCTGAATCCTTACATTCAGGCATTCAAATTAAACTTCATTAAAAACATGTATTTTTTTCTCCATTGCCTACCCATGTATGATGCTTGCATGAGGGAAACATCCCAAAACAATAGCACCCATATAATTGTTGCTGTTTTGAGAAGTATTCTTCTTATGCAAGCATCATGCAACCATGCAAAAGCAATGAAACTAATTATCTTACATTAGTAAAGCAGTCCTCTGATGTGCATGTCACAAAACATTTAAGTGAAAGTGCATGTATAACAATATAGGCATAATAATGATTGTGATAATGATAATGACAATTTGATTTGGAGGGAGTGGGGTTGGGTACGTGTAGATGAGCCCTATGACCCCAAAGTCTGCCATGACTGGGCCTCAGGTCAAAGAAGTTTGAAAAAGGCTGGTCTACATAACCTGCATCAGATTGAGGTTTGCAGTGATGCGTTATTATTATTTATTATTATTTACTATAGGGTTCTAGAATAAATAAAACAGTGTGTTTGAAATAATGGAATTTGTGCTCTCTCATGAAGCTGGGTTGATGGGACATGGGGCGTGGTAGGGGGGGGGGGGGGGCGTGGCGCCACGAGTAGTTCAAGTAGACGTAGGACTTCCATGTACTTCGATCAGGTGGATCACTGTGCCAATGCAATATATATTATGCAATATAATTATTCTGATAATGCGACACATGTCGTTTGGCTGTCCTTTTCAACTCACATCACTATACAATCCAATAAAACCGGACAAAAATCACGGTTCCCAATGCATTCCTATGGAGCCATGGACTGAAGTTGTCGGAGTGTGTCTGCATGTGTGGAGCTACTGGACTTCCATTGGCTCATCTGCGTTCCATAGGCGGGGCTTGCGAAGAGTATGGTCAGAAGCTATTCATTCCCTTTTGGCTAACCAAATATTCAGCTGCATGTTCTATCATTGGTACACGTTGCCCTCTCCAATCACCTCACAACATGGCCTCAAACATGAACATAACTTAAAGGGGAACTTGGCTACTATTTCAACGTAATAAACCCGTTTAGAAATCATATGGATGGTTAAATGACCTGTTCCGGTGAAAATGGTGACTTTTCCCGCTGCCCCTAGCGTCCCCAGGCGGAAAACCAACCTTGCAACATTGAGACTACTGTCCCGGAAAGAGAAGTGAGAAACAAGAAACTCGTTTTAAACCTATGGTTTTAAATCGTGTTTCTTACCTTATAACATACACATTGTCTGCCGAACTTATGCTAACCGTTTAGCTAGCTTGTAAACAAATCCATGTGCTTTATCGTTACCTTTTTCCACAGTTTGAAATAGCATAATGCACAATTTCTCCAGCAGCGGGGGAAATCCTGACAAGTTTCCCTTTAAAACCTTAGATACATTGATAAATTACTACAACAATGAGTAGCCTAAAACATTTGTCTCACTTCTTCACTGCTTCTAGTCGTATACATGTAGCTTCAGAGCCTGTACAAGAGTAGAACCTCTGTCTTGCTCTTATTGTGAGCAGCTTTTTTTTTTTTATCTGTAGGCCTACTCTCAGGACACTGGAGCTCTTGGTCTACATATGATGACCTGGTTTGTAGACCAAATGATATACAGCTCTGGAAAAAATTAAGAGACCACTGCACACATTTTTCTGATGACATGGTACGGTTTCTGAGTGACATTAGAATGTTAACATTCTACATTAGAAGGATAAGAGAGCAACTGCCCTGTTGCATTCTTCACATGTTGCCCAACAACAGGATGTATTGGTATTCATAGATACAAAAGTGTCAAACCACATCTGCCTTAGCACAAGGCCTCACTTCATGTGAGAGCAGTCTAATTATTGTCTCTGCAGGTTTGCTCATGAGTGAGATGACAACATACACATTTAAACAGAGGCGGACAGAGTACACAGCTTAATTACTTGAGTAAAAGTACAGATACCCTTTGCTAAATTTTACTCAAGTAAAAGTACAACAGTCAGATGTCTACTTAAGTAAAAGTACTGAAGTACTTGCTTTTAAAAGTACTTGAGTATCAAGAGTACAGGAGTAACCTACATTTTCTAAATATTGCATTACTACTGCCACAGTGCTTACATTTATGTACAGAAACGTCCTACATGGAGTTATGAAAATTGTTAATGTTAACACCTTGGAGAATGTAAAATGAATTGGAAGTAAAATCAAGTCATTTTCATCTTTTTACCATGTTGCCAGGGATGGGCAGTATTTGTAATACATGTATTTAAAATATGTATTTCAAATACAAAATACTATTTTGTAATTGAAACACTTGAAGCGAAAACTACAGTATCATTAACTTGTTCAGAAAATTGAAATAGTCTGGCGAGGTGGGGCCATAGGTTGGCACATTCCCGGGATGGACCTGCTGCATCTTCATCCATTGTTTCGTCCATGGTTTCATCTCTTATCTAAATCTGACCATGGAGTTGACTTTGGCGGAAAGCTGAAGGTGATTGCTCATTGGCTGTCCCAGAGGAGCAGTGCGGTACATCAACTTTCCTTAACTTTACACACAACAATTATTACAATTTACAAACATTATTAAATGAATTAATTATTTAACCATGGAAACATCACAACTTCGTTAGCAAAGGTATAGGCCTAATAAACACGACTGAAATAAAAATAGTGATCATGTCAGAGGTCTAGCTATCTAAATTGAAGAAAATGTAAAGAGTTCATTTACAAAAGCAGATTAGCTGTATTTAATTATTTTTCTATTGTGAATTTATTAAATTTAAGTAATTCAATTCTAATATCAGTGTTTAGTTGCAATAAGCTTAAGTTGGGTTGTTTTGATTAGATCTATTTTTTACCTTATAGTATCAAAACAACCCAAATGCAGTTTGATTGGTATTACTGTACCTGAAATGCGCAATAGAAGATTATAATAATTTTTGAAAATTTGTAAAAATGAAGATGTCTGTTCATGTTGATACATACATTTATTCATTTAGCGTACACCTCTATCCAAAGCTACATGTCAATTATATTACAAGGGCCATTGTCCACGTAAAGTAGCAACTTGGGGTTAAGTGCATTGCCCAAAGGCACAACGGTGGAAGCCGGGAATTGAACACACAACTTTTTCTGAGTACTGCATGCGCCTTAACCACTATACGCTACCACTACCTTATACACAGGGCATGGGATTTATTATGACCGCAGCTAGCGAAGCGGTCATATAGGGATTGTCAAAGTTTTTTTTTTTTTTTTTCCCCCGTCATCTACTTCCTAAATGTTTGGTCAACGATACCCGGGACACCGAACCACTGGGGCACATGAAATTTGGTGGGTATGTAGCCCCACTAGACTTTTACGGAAAAAAATCTTTTCGGGGGCCACTCCCCCCACCCCCTCCCGCGCTGGGCCCCCCGAAACCCAAAAAATGCAGTTTTTCCTAAATAACTACCTGAACCGTGGCACCGAGGATGAAGACATTTTTATGGTATGTTGGTCTCAAGGGCCCACATCAACCTAGCCCATAATCACTCATTTGTGATTTGCACCCCCCCGGTCATTCTGCTTTAATCGCCCCTCTCTTCAGTTAAGATGTTCAGAACTGCACCAAATGTTATGTGTATGATTAACCTGACATTCTCTGGGGGTATGCCAAGTTTCGTAGAATTTCATCCATAGGGTCTAAAAAAATTAAATAAAGTGTACATTTAGTGACTGTACACTCATTGGCCTGTAGATGGTGGTGCACACATATACACGCACACACACACACCCACAGGCACGCACATACCATCAGTATCGGCAATTACAACGGCCGATACATAATTACAAATTCAGTAGGATTAAAGGAAAATCAAATATTCATCATAATAATTTGGCTGCATTTCCAGTATTGGCGTCACATAGTCGTTTGTCCACCAGATGGCGCATCGTTGCAGTGAGACGTAATTTTGTTGGAAGTTAATCTAAAGTGGGTTGGAAAGACACTACGCTTCCTACAAGGACAAGACTGTAGTTTACCGCAGAGAACGTCTAATAAGGGTAGGATGATTTCTGCAGGACATGTAATTCCCATTTCTTCTTAAAGCCGAAATAAATCTGAGAATGTTTATCGGACATGCTTGGTTTTTACTGCAGGTAGGCTACGTTAATCTTAAATTATATCAATAGCCTAGAGTAGGTAAAATAATGTTACCGTTAGCATTGGTTGAGTGATGGAGGCCAATTTGATTATTGATGTATTTGTAGAAAACCATAAATGCGGTTATAGGCTACCAAGAAAATTGATAACAGCACTAATTGCATCTTTCGACTGTCATCTCATTTGCTTATGACCATAACCTAGACTACTAACAGGAGCTAAGTGAGTTATGTTTTGTCATAAGTCCCTCTATGCATTTTTGCATTTAGAATAGCTCTGAAACCGGGGGCGAACACGTCGCAGGAGGGGCGCCAGTGCATGGATATCTCAATCGCAAAATTAAACAATATTTCTATTGGGCGCCTACCATGGACTAGGCTGCAGGGTTCTCAAGTTTTGAGCTCAGCTTGGAGTGAGATTTTTTTTTTGGGGGGGGCACTCACTAAGTGCACTATTTACTAAGATGAGTGCACCATGTACTAAAACTAGATGTACCGCAGAGCGGTACAAAATATGACCGCCGCCCAGTCCAGCACATTTTTTCCACAAAAAGAAATCACGCTGAAAGGCCTATATGATTCTAACTGTCTCACTAAATTGCATTATCCACACTCAATTCTCACTGGTATCTGCTAGACAACAAGTACCAAAACATGATTAGTTCATAGATTTCACATGTAAAATTAATTTTATACAACCCCACCTCCATCTTGCCTGTTCATAATTCTGAGAAATTCTTGATTGTTTGTGTTATGTTTATGTTATGTGTGTGGGTGTGTGTGTGTGCGTGCTTGTGTGTGTGCCTGCGTATGTGCCTGTGCATGCAAGCGTACATATGTCTACTGTGTGAGTATGTGTCATACGTATGATTACTTTGAATGTATGTGTGTGTGTGTGTGTGTGTGTATCTGTTTGTGCACATGTGTGCACATGAAATGGGTTAACATGACCCCTGGAGGCAAACATACGGAAAAAAATGGTCATCCTAGGCCCTACAGTTCTCAAGATATTCACAGAGAACTGTGTCTGCCCTACCCTCCTTTCGGGGGGTCTAGTCCAGCGGGGGGGCTACAGATCAAAACGAAAAATTACGGTTCCATGCTATCCATGTGGGGGTACATGCCCACCAAGTTTTGTGTACCCCGGTCTTTCAGTGTCCCGGGAATCCTTGTTGGTGTACGTCACTAAATGTACACATAAATTATTTTATTGTAAGGCCCCCCATGAACGAAAGTACACAAAACTTGGCATGCATTCGGAGGGTGTCATAATGATCCTACACTTTCAATTTCGTGCAGTTTTGACCATGTCAGCCAGAGATATTGTGATGAAAACACCTAATGTTTTGCTTTTTAATTTTTAACTAGGTTGTTTAGATATTTTATAACAATGCTACAAATTTTTTGGCAAGTGCTACAAATCTATTCCAGTAGGCTACTTTGTGTGCGGCCCGCAAACACACATTCCAAACAAGCATACACAAAAGTTTGTGTATGGGGGATGGAGTAGAAGATGGAGACAAATTCATTAATGTGATTTATTTTCGCGGAATGGATGTACAGGACTGAGCGGCGGTCATATTTTGTACCGCTATGCGGTACATCTAGTTTTCATTCACATTAAGTGAGAGAAGAGCATCAACTCCTTTTGCACCATGGCCTGGTGTTATTCACCCCCATTACACTTTCCCTTCAAACTAACGATGAAGTCCTCCTATTGCCCGCTGCACAGTTTGCCTATGATTTCCATGGTAGTGTAAAAGTCATACGTCTTCTTGATATATAAAACTTGTGGTGTTTGAAAATTAAAAAATATTTGGCACATGTGTCATACTTGGCAAAAAGCTCTTTGGTGTCAAGGAGAGTGGCAAAGTCTTTACTTCTTTTTAGTTTCTTGGTGTTTAAGCCCCCAGCATTGTCTTCAAGGCAGCGCTGCCTAGAAGCCATAAGGTTAGGCATGGGCTAAGGGTTAGGATTACTGTAGGTGCCTTCAAGTCGACGGTGGCAGCGCTGCCTGGAAAACGACGTTGGGGGCTTAAAACACCATCAAGCTTCTTTTTGCCAAAAAATATTATTTTAGCTTTTTCTGCTGATGAAAAGTTTGAGACATCCAGTTGTTAATTTGGACAAAGAGATCCAAGGACACATTGTCATTCATTAGTCCTTCAATGGCAGGGCTAATTAAATTAGGGTGTCATTGGTATAGCTGTGATAAAGACTGCCTTGTTTGCATTGTTCAGACATGTGTGGAAGATCTCTTTATGGATTTAATCTGAACTGAAGCAAAGGATATTGTTAAACATCTTGGTGCCTTGATCTAAATTTCAACATGCATCATGAAAACAATTACTAAATCAGCTTTACCACCTCAAAAACATTGTCAAACTTAAAGTTTTATGTCAAAAAATAATTCAGAAAAACTAATGTCTACATTTATCTCTAGCAGGGTTGATTACTGCATGCATAGGCTTTTCACAGAGCTTCCTAAAAATGCAACAGCTATGCAAATACTACTAGGACTGACCACATTACAGTGGCTTCTAACTTTAAAGCTGTTAATGGAATGCTTCCTCGCGTCGTCTCTTATCATCATATGTTAAAATCTGAAAATCTGTTTCCTAGCTAAATTATTCATTCATCATGTTCTCAATGTTTTTCATCTATTTTGTTTGTTAATCATTTTAAAGATATGACATATTAGTTTACATTGTAGCTTTCCTTTACATATACATAGCAGGCATCTCAAGAGAAAACAGTCAGTCAGGCAAAGTGATTCATTTTTACATGCACTGTTAGTCATGCATTGTTTTCAAAAAGGTCAATTATTTTCAACAACACAAGTCTTACAGGAAACCAGAGAACCACAAGCTAGCGCTTACCCCTGAAACTCACTGACCTTATTTTGTCTCAAATAAGACATGAGGCAAGCATGAGGCATAAGGCATCTGCACACCTCACAAGTGTTTTGATTGATCAAGCCAATCAATATTTACATTTATTTGATCAAAAAACATTCAATATCAGATACATTTATCATTATATACGTGCAATATTCAGCATTCAGCATTCAGACCACAACAAGTCAGTTAAATCCCCAGTTGTGTACAGTACAGGTGATGTGCTGCTTGACAGATTGGCATATAACCTTACACATTCATATTTACAATCATACGACAAAGACAAATCTTGACATAACACAAGGTGGACATTCAGTCTAAAGTTGTTGTTGTTTTATAAAACTATAGAAGGTTTATATTATTTGTATCATTTATACATTGATAAAAGCTAAAAGACTTCTGAAACCAAAGAAAGCTAAAACTTGTCAAATCAAAGCAGGTGGTATACCAGTGGTGCTGTTTCCTGGGTGTAGGTGACAGACTAGGCGTAGTTTGGGGAGCGCATGTAGGCAGGGTTGAGCAGCACCTGGGCAGAGGCTTGAGACATAGACGTGGCCCTCTGAGGTCTCATCTGCTCATACACAGAGTCAGAGCGATGAGCTGGGAGTCCAACACCAGACTGTGGACGAGGCTTGTAGTTTCCATTCTCTGAACAGCACCTCTTCACCTGTGAGGATCAGACAGAAAGAGGGAGAGAGAAAAGAAAGAGTGGGAGGTGAAGATGTGAGATTACAACCCCTTTGAGAAGAAAAACAACTTGTTGTTCAGTATGTAGTCAGTCAGTTGTTTTGCATTGTACACTCTGCTCTTTCAATTGGTTTCTTCACTGCCTCTCTCTCTGTTTGTGTGTGTGTGTGTGTGTGTGCGCGTGTGTGTGTGTGTGTTGTCCAACTGCATGGGCTGTGAGTGTGATGAAGTCTTGGTGCTGGTGTGTGTGTTTGTGTGTGTGTGTGTGTGTGTGTGTGTGTGTGTGTGATGAAGGTGCTGGTGTGTGTGCACTCACACAGATGAGCAGGATGATGAGGACGAGCAGAAACAGGGAGCAGGCAGTGATGGCCGACACGACCAGCAAGGTGGACATTTGGATGGGCTCTTCAAAGAGCTTAGTCACTGGTCCATCAGTGGGACACTCCTTCTCCACCCCTGTGTTAATTGCACATAATTAGTCCACATTTGATTCAGCCGGACACTTGTCTAGGTCTCTTAATCCATGTATAGGAAACTAACCCCTTGTGACAACAAGGACACTTTGATGGTTATGGTTATTGTATTTAGAAGATGCTTTAGTCCAAAGTGACTTACAGAATATGCACATTACAATAGTTAACAGTAAACAGTTAAAAAAGTCAAAAAATGGTAAACCCACAACATAGTAATAATAATAATATCAATACAATATCAAATATCAATAATGAAAATAAACAAAAAACATTAATGTTCATGATGGGAAATTGTGTGTAAATTCCTGTATTTACTAATCGCATATTTAATTTCAGATATCAAAAAAAGCTTACCATCTACCACCAGCAATGTTGGGTTGTTGTTGCTTTCAGATGGATATGATTTTGATCGATCAAATCTCAAGTACTGGCACCAGAAAACTCCAGTGTCATTAACGGTCAGGTTGCTAACTGTGGCATGCAGGTTTGAAAAAAAGCCTGTAACCTTTATCCTGTTACCGAATGGTAACCTGGGACTGCACTTCATCCCAGGAGTGAGATAGAACACCTCCCGGGTTGTGTGATAGGTTTGATAAAGGTACATTCCACCTTGATTTTGCAGATGAGTGGAACACTCAATTTCAATGTGCTCCCCGACCCGTCTCCATTCAACTTTGTCTGCACTCAAACCTTTAAAGAGAGAGACACATGAGAAGACTGTTATCATTTATGTCAATTTCATGGTCATATCATGCTAGAACGTGTACTACACACTTGTAGATCAAATTTCAATAACTCAACAGTTTGTATTAGTTTTTAAAAGCAGACAGGTTCATAATTTGGCACGATACCTGTGAGAAAACAGACGCAGAAACAGACCAACAGCAGGATGTGATGGTATCGCCGCACACGCTCCATCATCTGTTCTGTAGGGCTTTGGAGGTTCAGCCTGATGATACCTCTTCACACAGGAAATACGCACACACAAAGGGGAGGTATAGGCTGTGCTTTCCTTTGCTGAACTTTTCCAGTCAACCGTCGTGCCGTGTTGTATTTCTCACAATGAAGCAAAACTGCAGAGTAGAGCTACCAGTAAAATTAAGCAGGTGAAATTATGTTTCATGATATACAGTAGCCACAAATAGTTGTGATGATGAATACATGAAGGCATTATAACTGTTGCACTGGCTGAGCATTGCATTGAGTGTACAGAGGAGTGCTACACACAGCAAGTTGAAAAGCACAAGACAAAGAGGCACTTAGGAACCGTCTCTTAAACCCATTGAAGTGGGAAATTCGCTGTTTCTGAGTTTGAAGTCTCCTTTCCCCACTCTCTATGTCTCTCTCTCAGTCAAAAGAGTGCACACACACACACACACACAGCCTCGCTATCTTTCTCTCAAAAGCACACACACACACACACTCTGTTTCGGTCTCTCACTGACGATGACATTCTATCAGATATTGATGATCTCATGCTGCAGATGCACAAACTCTGTTAAAGAACTCGTTGTCATTGTATTTGATTAGATCTGTGTGTCATTGTGAGATGGATGTGGGGGAGTACACTGTGTACTACTCAACAGGTGCTGTCCGGATGGGAACTCTTTAGCTAAGCAAGATTCACCTACAAAATGTGTTACTTTCCGTTGTGAGCTATACAATGGTTCTGATATGTACATCTGCTTGATTGTTCCCTTCATCGGATGACCTTCTCTATTTTGATACAACCAAATGTCAAGCATATACTGTGTATATTGATACATGCTAAGGCCAATCATGAGGTTATATACACTGGTTGATTCATATAATACACTTTGAAGCTTATGAGAACACTGTTGTTGTTGTACAACATTTGTTAGTGTGTTACTCCTTGTTAACTAGGGCATTGAGCATGTCAGAATGGCGAGGGGGGCGGGGGGGGGGACAATAGGTTACAGAGGTTGAACCAAGGAGAGTCGTTCTGGATACATCGCCTGAATGCTATAGAATATCCTGGTCTAAATGAAGACATCGATTTCACTTGTTTTTTATAGTGCTGTAGGCCTACTGATGTAAATGTCACTGTATTTTTAACATACATTTTTTTTATTTTACATTTCTTTTTTTCCTTTCTGCTGTGATGTGCAAAGGGTCACCTGTTGTACAGGGTCTACGTCTTTTCTGGTCATATGACCTCTTGACCCTATATGGGTGAGGCCTAAGTCCTCATTCACTTGTACATGCCCTGATGAAGACCAAGTGTGGTCGAAACCTGTTGGAGTTTTATGCTATGGATTAGCCAGTAACAAATAAAGGCTTTTTAAATATACCTTCCTCAGTCACCTTTCCTGGAGTGCCTGGATTGCTTTCCTTCTCATGAACTGATCCCATTTTCCAAGAGCACCCGCTACGAGGATAAAATCTACGCATTACAACCAAGAGCTACAGTACCAGCCTCTTTTGCTGAAGTCATTTGTTAGTGTGTCTTATGTCTTTCCAGGCCAGAACTTTGACTCTTTTCCTCAGAGCTCATGGCTTAAGTGCCCAGGAATACAGGAGGGTATGCCTACTGAATGCTAGAGAGATGCTGGAGAGAGTTTGTTCCCAAGGTACGCAAGGAATATAAGAGCTGTATTCGGAACACACGGAAGTATTCATTTTCTTAACTTAACAACTTAATAATGTGATCATCTTACCTGTCTACTGTCTTGACTGCTGCACACAATGACAGTGATATGAGCACACCTGGAATATACAGCCTACAGGAGACATTGCATGTGACAGCCTAGACATGGACACTTTTGATTGAAATTTCATCTTTAATGATGATACGTGCATATCTGTCTGTATTGTAGTGTGTTGTGTCTATTGTTGTGTGGTATGTGATCTATGTCTGCAATCAAATTGCCCATTTGGGACAAAGAAATAAATTGAACTTGAACTTGATAATAATCATATCTGATGAATATTCAATTATGATATTATGAATATGTTTTAGTGATTTCTGGAGAGCTCAATCTCCTGTGCATCTGCATCACTGGTGGTTGCACAGCATGTCAATGCCTTCTTTTTTTTTTGCAGAAAACCTTTCACTCCCCTTCTTCTGATCTTGACTCTCCCTGAAAAAAATGTAGAAAGGTTCAATCACTGATCTCCACGTAGAAGGTTGGGGTAAAATTATGTCGTAATGTTGACAGCTTACCAGATAGTGGATGTGCTTCTATCTGCACATCCTTTGGATCATTAGATGTGATTGTCTGTGATTTGTTGTGGACACACTGAGAGCAGGAAATTACACCAGATCATCAAGCTTCTTAATTGCTTAGGGAAGACTAATAGTGCAACAGTATTGCATGAAAATGGCAAAGATTTGCTGTAATTAGTACTTACAATGTGATTGACTCTGTCAAAGGCTTCAGCCTCATCTACCACTTCCCTTCCTGGAACTTGTGAGCGTACTTAAGAGTGCACGAGATCAGTAAGAGGACGTGAAGGGGGCTGCAGACCAGCTGAGACGTCAGAGAGGTAAACCTCAGCACGTGGACCCAACGTCAGCGGAACGTCTCCTGCAGAGAGACGAGGAGGTGGTCTCACAGACTGTGAACCATCTGGGATGGGAAACCCAGGAGGTGTCCGCACTGCAGGTGGATTACCTGGGATAGGAAACCCAGGAGGTGGTTGCACTGCGGGTGAGGCGTTTGGGGTGGAAATTCCAAGAGGTGGCCTTACTGCAGACGTGGGATCAAACTGAAAGCCCTGCTGACGTAACAGCTGGGAAAGAAGAGAAGGTGGTCACACTGAAGATGAAGCATCTGTGACAGAAAACCCAGGAGCTGTTCGAACTGCAGGTCAGAAAGCCAAGGAGGTGGTTGCACTGCAGGTGTTGCACCAGGTACAGCGAACCCAAGGGTCGGCTTCACTGCAGGTGTTGCACCAGGTACAGCGAACCCAAGGGTCGGCTTCACTGCAGGTGTTGCACCAGGTACAGCGAACCCAGGGGTCGGCTTCACTGCAGGTGTTGCACCAGGTACAGCGAACCCAAGGGTCGGCTTCACTGCAGGTGTTGCACCAGGTACAGCGAACCCAGGGGTCGGCTTCACTGCAGGTGTTGCACCAGGTACAGCGAACCCAAGGGTCGGCTTCACTGCAGGTGTTGCACCAGGTACAGCGAACCCAGGGGTCGGCTTCACTGCAGGTGTTGCACCACGCTGAGAAAGCCCAGGAGGTGATCGCACTGCAGGTGAGACAACTGGAGTGGGAATTCCAGGAGGTGGCCGCACTGCAGGTGGATTATCTGGGGTCACAAATCCAGGAGGTGGCCTAGAAGGCTGACACAAGGGCTGAAAAAGCTGACCAACTTCCACTGACACATGTTCGCTGATGGTAGCCAAAAGAGTCCCATTCCGTGCGCTTAGGAACTGCTTCATGTCATCCGGGGTGTACAAGGACTTGAGGAGCTTCTGATGAATGGAGTGGGTCATCCTTGTGGCAGCAGGGCGGGAGTAACGGGCATGCGTGTTTGCATAGGCGTGCATAAATAGACACTAGGTGGTGCTAAAGCACTAGGAAGTTTGCCCTTTATCAACGAAAATGCCCTTTTGAAACTTGTTTTTTTTTATTATTATTATTATTATTAATATTATTAAGATTTTACTGAGGTCGGTTTTGAAATTATCTTTTGAAAACCTGAGCCATTAAAAACGACTGAAACAATGTCCCGAAATGAGCCACCTCCTTGCGCACATCCGACCAGCCTATCTCTCTTCCTTTGTCACGTGAACTCGCGCGGTCGCGCGCAGGGCACGCCAGATGCGCAGCACCATAGCAGTTCAGTAAGCGTCTTCAGATAGCAGGCATGGTCGCTGACAGGATGCTTCTCCCGTGCCCCATCAGCCAGGTAACATACAGATCAAGCAAAATCTTACAGTTTGCCCTCTAAGCCCAACATGTAATAATTTTGTTGTGCAGTAAAATGTCTCATTCAGCACCAAACAAGCATTTTTGCCGACTGGTCACCTGATAAACTAGTTAGATGAAGCTAGATAAAGTTTTACACTGTAGCCCAAATCAATGACAGAAAACGTGACGACCACATACAAATAATTTCGGTAGATTTTGCAAATTTTGTGTTAAGAAGAACGTTTTCTGTTGTATATGTTTTGTTAGGCAACATGTATTAACACATTCATTTGTGACAGAAGAAACGGGAAGTTCCCCATTACCTGTGAAAAATGCCCATCTCATCCATTTTTTTTTTTTATAATTAAGTGTTCCACGTGCGCTAAAAAGTGCCCCCCCCGAGCACCTGCCCCCCAAAATGTCTGTGCACGCCACTGCGTGTTTGTGCTCATCAAATGAGAAGATAAGTTCATGAGCACTGCACGGACAATAGTCACGGCCAGTTGCGTAAGGTCCATGGAACGCCCACTGTAGGGAGTGCCATTGTGGTCCGTTTTCATGAGGAACAGAAGTCTGGTGACGATGTCTGCCACTATCTCCAACCGGGTGTGCAGACGAGTGCACTGATGGTATTGAAGCTCCAGCTCAAGGTCACTGACGATTCTTTTGATGAGGGGTATTTTGAAGTCATCTGGGCTTTTCTGAATGTCCTCAACTGCGCTGACAGATTACTTGCTGTCAGAGAAAAAAACAATTTGATTTATTAACAGTGATAAATGATACACAAAACAGCTGAACAAACTGTGTAGTATTTCTAAATTAAAGCATTCAGTCATTCATGCATGACTCACGGGTCAGAAAGAGTTGAGGAGATACGCTGTCCAAGGTCCTTCAGCTCACTGCCCTCATGAGAGACACCAGTCAAATGTCTGGCTAACAACTCTCTCTTGACCTCAAGCTCAATGTCTTGCATCCTAAGATAAGTGTTTACCTCCCAAATCTAAAACAACAGCACAAACTTAAAACAAAGAGCAAATGATTCCTTGATTTCCATAATAACTCATCGGTTGTTGAAAACATCAGTTGATTTGATCTGTTTATATGGATTCACTGTCAAAATGCTGAATACACTCATGGAGTTTACCACACTTTATTTGACTTGCTTACTTTCACCATGAATTCATCATTACATGTTTTGTAGCTTACCAGATAGGCTCGGTCAGCTCCTGCTTGCTTTATCCCAGATAACCTATACAATGAGCAGAAAGATATCACCCTGCTAAATTGGGTTTTAATTCAAATGTTTATTTAATCCCGAAGACCTGATAGATTAGCCTACTAACCACTGTTTGATGGATGTCCTGTCTAGTCGGAAAAAACAGTCCATGACACCTTCCATAGTCACACTGGAGCTCACTGAGCCCAGCTTCTGAAGTGTTGAAAACAGCATCAAGAGTGCTTTCTGTTGGACAAAGTGATGAAGACAAGAAACCATCAATGAGTCTTCAACAATGTTTTGAATTAAAATTGAAAGAGCATTGGTATGACGCCTGATGAATAGCCTAAGCTAACAACAACTAAAAACAACTCTGACTTTTTCTTCGAAGGCCATCCTGTCCAGACAGAAGCCAGGTGTCTTATTGGTACAGAAACAATAGGGCAAACACTACAGAAGGGGGAAAAAACACATCTCAGGCAGATGTTATTTTGATGTAGTCTATGCCACGTTTTTAGACAATAAAACTTAGCTTTTCTAAACTTCTGTCAAGCTAACGTTATCGATACGTCTTAAGGCTACTTCGACAACCGTTTATGATTAAACAGACCTAGGCTACATGATAGGTGACACTAATTCGAATTAGGCCTACCTCAGATCTATTTTCCATAGCCTATTTGTATTTGGTAGCCAGGCAAACTGGCTGGCTGATACAAACTGCGGATATCAAAAAACACTTCTGAGAAATTATTTGTATTGCCGTTCGTGAAAACTGACTTGCTGAAGTGGTGATTTCTGAAACGTTCTAGTCTACTTTGATTGTTATATCAAACATTCTATAACTATAGGAACCATAACCATGGCAATGGAACAATTTGACAAAATGATGTCGTTTGTGTCTGACGTCATTGACTATTGTTGACTAAAGGAATTATTGTCGGCAGGATGTCTAATTTATTATTAGGCCAGATTTGTCTATTAGGGGTTTGCACGGACGTCACGTCTGGCCAGTAACCATGGTAACCCAGCACACGCGGCCATATTGGCGATACTCGGTGAATGAAGTACAATGGAGTATTATGCACTTTGGATATCTTACGTGATTGTAGCCGTGTCTAAACAACAGAAAAGCTCATCAAAATGCGTCTAAGATGCAAAGGCATATAGGGCAGGACTTGGACCACAAGAAAATGTGCGATGTTTCGAGAAATTACATTTTATTGGCAGCGCAGATCCATATGAGTTGGGTGAGGGAGACGAAGTATCAAGTTCAACCACAAGGGCCCCCCTTCCTCTGATAACTTCTGGCATTATTCTCCTTTCTCCCTGGTTTTTTAATAACTTTTGGAAGTCGATACCTTCACCAGATGTTTTTCTCAGTCTGACCTATACAACCTAAAACACGGCAATAACTAACCATTTTCCTTGACGATGTTAGGGATTTACTTCAGTGCCTAATGCTTTCTAATGAGGCGAGTATCTCCAATATGGCGATGTCCAAATCTGATGACACGCCGTGCAAACCCCTAATGCTAAGAAATCCGTTCAGTGCTTTCCCGTCATTGCCCCTAGGGAGCGCTGAACTACCAGATAATTTAAGAGGTTTAAGCTTGTAGGTCTATGGATGTTTGGTTTGTTGACTAGGCTGTTTATATTGTTAGTGAAATGCAGGAATGAATGTAGGCCTATGGTTATGGTTATGCAAATGTATTTTTTATTGTGGAATAGCCATATGCAGTCATAAATTGCAGTCCAAAAGGGCATGATATATGAAGACCAAAGGAAAACACAAAACGTATCCTTTTTTTACTTACAGATGTCCACCAAACTACCAAAGCAATCGACTGCTGTAACAGGCTAATATAGACTAGTCAGGTCAATTTATTTGTATAGCACATTTAAAAGCAACAGCATTGCACCAAAGTGCTTTACATAAAATAATAATAACAATAATAATAATAATAATAAAAAAATATGAATAGGCTAACTAAGGAAAATAACAAACTTAAAAACTCAAAGATCACAACAGATGGCCCTTTTAATAATATTAATGAACATAAGAAAAACTAACTAAATAAAATAAAATAAGAATTGGGGGAGAGGTAACTAGGCCTACGCTTGGAAGAATGGGGGTAAAAAGCATTTTAATATCCAGTAGATGGTAGTAAAGTTCAATATGAAGAAAACATTAAAAAAAAAGATATCAGTTTTTGAGAGACCTGGCTGCTACAATGATTGTGTGTAAAGAAAATTAGTCATGAAGATCACCACCGTCCACCATTGTTTTTAAAAAGATAGGTTACACTCAACCAGTGTTTTTATTGTAAACATTTATTCTTCAGTTGACTACATTTTTGAATTAAAATGCCATGTCACAGCTGGATTGTGGCCACACTTATACCTTTTCTTAATATAGTTATATATATATAGTTTTTTATATTACCTTGCCTACTCTCTGATATGTCCATATTTATTTTATGCTGGTCTCTAGACTTTATACTTGCACTGTTGCACTGTTGGACTTACTCATTTGCACCATCACCATGACACTCACTCACACAGAGCACCTTACCTTATGCACAGAGAATCATAGGCTCAGTCCCTGCCTCAGTCATTGCAAGCGCCTCTTGATTAATCACCCACTATGTGGATACTGTTTTTAGAATTGATTTAGACTAAGTGTTATTTAGTATAATTTGTATTTTAGTATATTCTTTATACTGTTCTTATTGCTTAGTTGTGTTTTTTATATTATATACTTTTAATTACTTTTTTCTGCTGTTAGTGAATGTGTGTGTGATGTCTGTATGTTACTGAGACCTTGAATTTCCCCATGGGGATCATGGATCTATCTATCTAAAACAAATATATTTTAAAACTAAAATATCTTGTTTAGTAACACATTCTATAGCCCTTTTTCCGTTAAAAATGAAACAGAAAAAGGGCTTATGTAACACCAAACATGACTGTTTTCATGTTTATGTGCATGACCTCCTTGCAAAGAAATCAACTTCAAGGCACATGACCAGACAGGTAAATACAGAGTACATGACAGAGAACAATACACAGAATGGCCACCAGGGTGGCACAAAGTCTCTAGTCCAGGCCAGATCATGACAGGTACACCCACACACACATAAACACATGCACACACACAAGCACACACACACACGCACACAAATGCAAACAAACACACACACACATAAACACACCCACACGCACATACACACACACACACACACACACATACAAACACACACACATGCAGGCAAGCAGGAACACACACACAGACACACACACACACACACACACAGGCATGCACACACACACACACACACACACACAAGCAAATCAAGTCGATTTTATTTATATAGCGCATTCATACACAGATGTCATTCAATGTACTTTACATAAACAAAACCAAACAATAATAACAAATAAAAGCATAGGGAAGGGCAATATAGTCAAAGAATAGTTCAAAAGGTAAAGATCATAATAAAAAGAAAACATAAAACACAAGGTAAAATCATTTAAAAATAAATAATAATTAGTAAGCAAAAACAAAGGCAAAAGTAGTAAAAAAAGTAATAAAAGAAAAGGTAGAATAATTATCAAGGTAGATTCAGAATTTGTAACTCGGCGCAGTTAGCAGAAAGCATCTGAGAGCAGTTTGGTCTTAAGTCTAGATTTAAAACTGGCTGCAAGCACGCACACAAACGTACATTAGCACACACACACACACATAAACACACACACACACACACACACAAATACCCCATTACCCCCATGCACACACTCACAAGTGAACACACACACACACAGAGAGAGAGAGAAGCACACACTGTTACGCTATTAAAGGACAATTCCGGCGCAAAATGAACCTAGGGGTTAATAACACATGTGTACCAAGTTCGACCGTTCGCTGGGATTTGTTTTCATGCTAGTCGAATGTGACCAGTTTTATTGCAAACCGCTTATTAGTTTTTAACGCTAGCTTCGGGGCACACGTACAGTAAAAAGAAATCGCTATTTCTATACCACTAACAAGGCTCAAAATAGCACTACACTTACACAGTAGCACAATGAGGGTCTCTACATGTAAACCGAAGCATTGAGAACTTTAAGTGTACAGCTGAACAGTGTTTGCGCTGCTGCGCTACTTTGTTGGGTTTACACTCCTGCTGTTCCCTCTGTCCCCCTATCTTGCGTCCTGCCAGGTGCTGATTGTGGGTTGGGCGATGGCTATAAGGACGCCCTGTTTGACGTCCGGGCGCTCTCTCCCGCTCTCACTTTCCATCTGCTACCGTCGGCAGACGCAGGGCAGCTTTGTGGTGCCTCGCTGGGGCACGTCAGATTCTTTGTTTAGTCTTAGTGATTTTTGTTCCACACGCACATTCCCGTATGGGATTGCTCTTTGTTGTCTTTAGTTTATAATTCATGTTTAGTGCAGGTGGTACTTGGTGATGGGTTTTTACGTTATTTATTTTAGGTGTAGTTTAGCCAAAGTCCTTTTAGGCAAGTCCCTCCACTCGGCGGCCATATTGCAACGCTTTTTGGGCACTCATCGGGCATCCTATTCGGCAGAAATGTGCATGCGCAAGGCTTCACGACACCAATTTTGCTGCAGCGGCGAGTTCACAACACATGATTGGCACGATGTCTTCACAACACACCATATGATTGGCTCAATGTATTCACATCACACCACATGATTGGCTCGATGTATTCACGTCGGCATTTTGCCGAGGAAGGGGTGGGATACGTGTAGACAACGGCCATATTGGCGTTACAAACCAGCCCCATGCATTTCTATGGAGGATTTTTTGAGTGCTGTGTCTCCTCATTAGAAAGTCTCTGGTTTAGCACAGCAATTAGAGGACCCGTAAGACTCACAACAAAACATGTCTTTTGTTTCTGGTCGGGAGTCAGGCAAGATCATTTTTTCCCCTTAGATATGTGTGGTCAGGGTTTTCTGTCTGTTTTGTTTTGGTTACTTTATTACCAATGCTCCGTTTATGTCAGATCACTATCATTCATTAAATTAAGTTGTTATGCACCGTCACCACTTTCCTATGGCCTTTGTATGTTATGTTGCACCATTTCATATCATTTGATGGGCTCGTAACATACACAAAAGCAAACACACTATGCACACACTCATTTACATACAAAAAAGCTGCAAGATGATGGAGTAGGAGATGGAAACAAATTGACAAGCATGGAGAGAATGTGCAGGACTGAGAAGCAGTCATATTTTGTAGCACTATGCGCTACATCTAATTTATTTGAGCCCGTCGGTCTACTTATAATACATTTTTAAATAAAACACAGTATTCCAGAATACTTCATTTAGGCTATCAGAGGAAGATATTACTGTGAGCACATATGGTTCACAGGGAATCTGAAGAGAGGGAGCCTGTCAACAGTTGGTTATAGTGCAGAAAATGAGTCAGGCATCCCTTACAGATGTAACACAAACATGCCTTTTTTCATTTCCAATACTTATCTTGCTGTAGATTTATGTAACAACATATAATATCAAATGCCTTCATCTCAGGAGCTGTGTTTTTTGTTTATTACAGTAATGGTGTTGTTTTACTGGCAGATCTTTCAGGTCTTCCTGATTTGGTAATGTATTGATCTGTGAATCCATTTACCATCATGATGCTATACTCTCTATGAGAAAACTGTTAGCTGCACAACAGGCATGTCATGAATGATCCAAAAGATATAGTAGCATACAGAGTGATATGAATAGCTCAGTATCAGTGTTGGCATGGCACCCTGCATGAAATCTGACACCAATACATGCAAAAGGAACTTGTTTTCCTCATTCTTGTTGGTTCCTTCTCACAAGGCTTAAAATGACTGGGTAGGCCTAGCCCATGTTTTTAGGAACATAAATCTGCACATATGTTTTGTCAAACTTGATATATGAGACCCACCTGTTCCCCATATGGATTCTTTTCACATGTGAGACATGTGACATATGCCAACTGTTCATGAGCAGGGTATATGTCTGTGGTCTTGCTGTTCATACTGAGAGCAGGGTATATGTCTGTGGTCTTGCTGTTCATACTGAGAGCAGGGCATGTCTGTGGTCTTGCTGTTCATACTGAGAGCGGGTATGTCTGTGATCATGTGGTGTGTCATGTGACGGGGACTGGCAGAGCAATGACTTAAGAGCGACACAGTTACTAAATCACTCATTACAAAAAAAAAGGCTATTAGCTCTGGCTGACTACTATTATGGCTAATAAGTTATTTTACTGCAAAGATAATATATACAATTATTTTTACCCGGAGATGCAACAGATCATTAAATACCCCCCTTTTCCACTCAGCTTACTTCCTTATCCTTCTCCAGTTTTATATCTGAAGCCAAGAGTTACGTAAGAGGACTTGATACCCGTCGCTTTTGTCACAGTAGTAGGGCAAAGGTTCTCTGGAGCTACTAATATCTATCTCTTATATCTGGATTGTTTTTGCTTTACCTTTACATTTGTTTTCCTACTCTGAGATCCCAGGAAATGTAAACTATAGTTTGATGATAGATCAGATTCCTTATTGTACGTATGATGAAAACGAAATGTTGAATTATCACAGTGTACTGTATACTGTACCAAGAGAGATATGTTGAATTATCACAGTGTATACCAAGAGAGATATGTTGAATTATCAGTGTATACCAAGAGAGATATGTTGAATTATCAGTGTATACCAAGAGAGGATATGTTGAATTATCAGTGTATACCAAGAGAGATATGTTTCAACAATATCCAAGGAGTGAGTTAAGCCCGGTGGTGATGTGCATGAACATGTTTGCCTCTACTTTGGTTTTTAAAGTGGACACAACCTGCTTGCCTGTTGCTCCACAGGCTCTAGATTGTAGAATTGAAAAAGAGAAATGTTCCTGTGGTGCGGTTTTGAAGTCAGCAGGCATCTGATCAGCAGAGAGATATGACTGTGTGGGTGTACCCATAAACCAAAGCATGCAGGCTTTTCCATGCAGGCAGATTGGCACAAGTACTGAGTCTCACATACTGTATGTGTGCCAAATACCAGCGTTATCAGATCTTGGTTAGTCCCTTACAGGAATATTTTATATCACACTTAATTTCATGACAAGGTGAGGATTAATGTGCAAAGGTCGAATAACATCAAATTGGCCATTTGCCATAATGGTGCTTACTAAAACGTATGAAACTGCCAAACATTACGAACCTTGACTTACTTACTGTACGCTCATGGAGCAGAGGCCATTGCCAACAGCACTGGGCAGTCCTGGGCTCTCCTCTCCAGCTGTTTCCGTGTCAGCCCAGTCTGCATGCTGTTGGCCTTGACGTCTCTGTGACAGGTGCTCTCGGTCCGGCCTCTCTTCCTTGTACCCTGTGGGTTCCATCTTTGGACTTCCCTGGTGGTCAAAGTCTCCATATGGTTCTGCTTGGTGGTGTAGCCATGGGTTACATCTTAGGGCTTTCCTGGTGCTGTTGCCATGGGGACTTTGGAGTGTGTGGCCTCTCCATCCCCATCCTCTTCTATTGATCTGCTCATGAACAGTCAGGTCGTTGTTAGTCTGAGTTTGCTCACTGATTTCTTTCTGAGTTCCAAATCTCCCTCAGTTGGAGGAATGAGACTTGACAATTTTGCTACTTTGATGTTTGCATCCATGCCACCCTTTATGAACCAAAATATTGCGTTTTTTTTATCATTGAGTAAAGACACACCCCTCCTTGTGTTAGGCTTGCCTTATGTCCTACCCAAGAGTAATAAAACATAACGTAAGTAAATAAATTAGAAAAAATAACTGTGATTTCCCAATATGGTATCCTGAAAACGCAGACTGAAGTCAAGACACACAATGTCATATCATCAGCTTTGTAACTGGGTCAGTATAACCACCTTGCCCTAGGGGCAAATAGTAGAAAATGTTTCTCATTCCACAATACAGTTTTTTTCAGTCGCTAACAAGCTTTGTCTAACCAGTTGTCACATTTTTAAAACTCTAAACACAATTAGCACAGCATCGGTCTTTTGTGACCATACCATTCACACATTTCATGTCGTTCTCACACAATATGTGAACACATTTCCACAATTCTTACATTTTCTTAACAGACAAGCTATACCTCCCAACAAAGTTATGGATTGAACCTCTGCCTCTGCTCTGCTACCAAGCGGTTTTATCCCAGGTGTATCGCCTTGGATAATATCAGATGTGATGTTGATGAAAACATATGGCCTAACCCTGAAGATCTCAGAGATTAGATACAGTAATTTTGTGCTTTTTTTTTAGTTCCCCCCTTTTTATCTGGGCTTTTTGCTATTGTTTTTTTTATCAGAATGCTTGTGTGTTTCATGGATATTTTGTTCACTCTAAGCAATACTGTAAAACTTTTTCTGTTCTATCATACTGTAAACAGTATTTATATTGTACCTCCTGTAGTAAACAGTTAAGGGGAAAAACTGAATTGCTTTTTACTGGAATGCTTTTGAATGTGAACATTACATGTGGACATACAGTTCCCAACCAAGAAATTTAGTGTAAAAAATGGTGGATTGCATGTTTTGCATGCAAATACCTGTAAAACTGAAACATATGTATGCTTGTGAGGTTGAAATGATGAGTTAGTATATATTTAGCAAAATGTGTTTTTGAGAAGAAAATTATCCATTTGGCCAATTGTGTTTTATAGGTGCAAGTCTGTGGGTAAGCTATGGGTAAGCGCTTGTTAGCGATTGAAAAAAAACTGTAATATTAGTTTGCCTCAGGGTTATTTAAGTCATTTAGCCTCATGAATTTGCTGATTCTGATTAATCTTAAAAGGACCAGTTCCACACCTGGATCTCTCATTCAGGTAAGGGCCAGGAACACACCTGAAAAGCCTCAGAAGGTTGGTGGATGTCACTTGGTACAAGGTGGCCTCACTGCTGGAGTGTTTGCTCAGCAAAATCGCTCTCCGTAAGGAAGAAGTATAAAAGGCAAGCTTATCTTGATAGCGGTTAACGATAAGTGCCTCGTCTCACGGAACGGTTTCTCCCAAAAAAGGCCTGATTAAATTGATACATCAATGAAACAATTATCAGTCACATCTAGGTCTCCAAAATTACATCTTTGATGTAATCTATCAAATGGGAGACTTCTACAGTATATCTTCAAATTCTTCCAGTGGAGTTAAAAAAACTAATTCTTAGTTTCTAATCTTAAACAGGCGTCACAATATTGCCTAATCTCTGTTTCTCTCTATTCCCAAACCAACCATGTTTTTTGGTTGGGGCACAGATTGAACTACTAAACCTGTCACAGCCTGTTCGGGTTGTACAGGTTAGCTGTTAGAGTGTTAGCTCGGAAGTTGTTTAATTAATTACTCTTTTTTGTTTTAAACAGTTTTTGCATAAGGAATTGTATACATGTCTGTGATTAAATAGATATATAGAATGTACATGAAACTGAACATTAAATCTGGTTCCAATGAGCTATCCATCTAAAAATAAACCAAATGTTTCCCATGGACTGGTCAGCGTGCACTCCAAAAGCCCATATAAACATGAATTTCCTACAATTGTGTGGCAAAATTAAACCTCCTTTTGGGTTAGATGTTACAGTAGATGTCATCCTGAGCTCATGGCTTTTCATTTTCAGGTCTTGAATCTGTCCATCTGTTCACCAGTGTTGCCACAGTTACCTTGAAAAAGTAATCTGATTACTGATTACAAGGAATCAACAACAGTATCGATGTTTTGGACATAAAAACAGAGACGCTGGCTGAACTGGGAATACTTCGCCTGCCTACCACAACAACGGACCCGTCTGCTTCACCTGGCCGGCGTCACCGCAAGCGGTGTGCCAGGACAAGGAAGAGAGGCAAGCGAGCTGGCGTCGGAACAAGGCTAGCAGCCAACCCAACTCGCCCAGCAATACCATCCATATTCCTGGCAAACGTAAGATCACTGGACAATAAGATGGACGACATTCGGTTGCTAAGATCAGCAAACAAGACAGTAACTGCTGCGTGACTGTTATCACTGAATCATGGCTCAACGATAACATCCCCGACTCTGCTATACACCTGGAGCAGCTAACGTGCTATCGAGCAGACCGAGCCCTAGCAGACAAAAGACGTGGTGGAGGAGTTTGTGTTTACACACATGATGCTTGGTGCCGAGACGCTACGGTAGTACACAGACACTGCTCTCCACTGGCGGAGTTTATGATTATTAAGTGCCGACCCTTCTACCTCCCCAGGGAATTCACCGCGTACATCCCCCCCAGCAACAAAAACAGTGACAGGAGCATGGCACTGAATGAGCTGTATCGGGCCGTCGGTGAACAACAAAGTGAACACCCGGATGCCTTCACAATCATCGCTGGAGACTTCAATCACGCCAATCTCAAAACTGTACTACCAAAATTTCACCAACATGTAAACTTCCCAACAAGAGGACAAAACACCCTGGACCTTGTTTACACCCCACAGAAAGAAGCCTACAAAGCCAAACCCCTCCCCCATATCGGGCAATCAGACCACATTAGCATCCTACTAATGCCCCGATACAGACAAAGAGCAAAAGTCACCAAACCGGTTCTGAAGGAGGTGAGAATGTGGCCGGAGGGGGCCGTCTCACAACTTCAGGACTGCTTTGAAACAACAGACTGGGATATCTTCAAAACAGCTGCCACCCACAACAACCACATTGACATTGAGGAATACACAGACACTGTGACCTCCTACATCACCAAATGCATCGATGATGTTACAGAAATAAAACACATCACCACTCGGGCCAACCAGAAGCCATGGCTGACAGGAGACGTCCACAGACTGCTGAGGGCCAGAGACAAAGCCTTCAGAGCTGGAGATGTAGCTGGCCTAAGAACAGCGAGGGCTAACCTGTCCCAGGGCATCAGGAAGGCAAAAAAGGATTACACAGACAAAATAACAACACACTTCAAAGACAGCAGAGATGCACAGAGCCTATGGCAGGGCATACAGGCCATCACTGACTACAAGCCTGCGCCACGGAGCTGTGAGAACAACACCTCTCTTCTAAATGACCTGAACAGTTTTTTCGCCCGTTTTGAAGCACAAAATGACACTCACCCACAGAAAACCCCACCTCCCCCCCACGACCAACCCCTGTACCTGTCCTCTGCCAGCGTGAAGAGGACACTAGCCACCATTAACCCACGCAAAGCAGCAGGCCCAGACAACATACCAGGACGAGTGTTGAAGGACTGTGCAGAAGAGCTGAAGGATGTTTTTACAGACATTTTCAACACCTCTCTTTTCAAACACTTTTCAAAACTGCCACCATCATACCCGTGCCAAAGAAATCATCACCATCATGCTTCAATGACTACCGTCCTGTAGCACTCACGCCCATAATCATGAAGTGCTTCGAACGGCTAGTCATGTCACACATCAAAGCCACCCTACCCCCCACCCTGGACCCCTTCCAGTTTGCATACCGAGCCAAACGATCCACAGAGGATGCAATCTGCTCTGCCCTCCATCCAGCCCTCACCCACTTAGACAATAAAGACTCATTTGGGTGATTCTCACGAAACCGTCAACTGAAAGATTTCTGACATAGAATTTTTCAAAAGATATGTATGAATAAATTTCCTTTTGAGACATCTGAATTAAAGTGTAAAGGTGTTGTAAATATTACTTTTCTCACAATATTAGGCTTTTTAATATATATTTATTTATATTTTCAAGACTAAGTCCATCAGAACTTCTCATTACCGCAATAGATCATTACATGAAATATAACATAGAAATATAATTCTTTATGCATTTTTTTAAATGGATCATTAACATTAATACCAAGGTCAACATAAAACATTTTTAAAAGTTATTGTTAAATATAACATATTTTTAGAATTTCTCTCATTTGTCTCATTACCGCAATATGATGAGTGATTTGCAACTTGTATTTTACAATATCTAAGTAAAAACTCACAACTTTAAACAGAAAAATGTGGCAGAGGTGAAGGAAGAATACTTGGAATAATCTAATTTTGAAAATGGAAATGAATGCTGTTTTCTAACAGTTGATTTTTTTTAAAAATAAACATTCATTTCGGTAATGAGACAGATATTTCAGAGATGAGACTGATATTTCGGAAATGAGAATAAGAACAAAAACCCTGCTGAATCTTGTCCAAATGTATAGCTTATTCCTTTAATAGTCAGATTTTTTTTTTACATTTTAAACAGTGCTTAAAGCCACTTACTTTTTACAAATTTAAAGTACATTGGTATCCCATTTTCCATCAATTCATAACCAAAATGTGCCCATTAACGTAAACAAACATTAGGTCACACTAATTTCATAGAACAAACAAACAAGGGGGGGTTAGATTGAGTACTGCTTTCAAACGCTTCTTTACTGTGTAGTACTTGTAAGAGTTCTCCTTCCATTTCCTCTTCTGTCTTGAATGCTCTATTGCATTCATCATTGCGGCAGATTTAAACTGTCCATTTTGTTTCCGTCTTTGATACCTAATGATTGAAACAACAAAACATAATTATTTGATATTATTCTGTAAACACATGTGCCAACTTATTGATATGTAAGGGATAATGGACAACATGCCGTTCGACTATCCATAGTTAAAAGGAACCATATGTAAGACATGTATTTCAATTAATCATAAAATGACCCTGATATGCCACTAGACAATGTTCATTTCAAATACTCAAATCACTGACAACTGTAGTCCGGCCAGTATATTGTCATTTAAAAAGTGAAGTAGCAGCCCTCAACTAATGTTTATGTTGTGTTTTGTCATGTCATGTTGTGTTTTGGCCTGATGCGCCACCCTCCACCTATCTACTAATCACAAAGTCAGTAGTGTTTCGGCATCCGGGTTGGCAACCTCGAGTATGGGGGGAGGGGATACACCGCTCTACAGTAATTTGAAAGTGATTGCAGTACCAGTTTTGGCCACAATCTTACATATGGTTCCTTTAAGGCCTTAGGTTTTGGCATTTTGAGACACTCGAGTAAATTGCACACTGATTTTCTAAAACTACTTGTTGACTGCGAACACCACCTAAACCATTTAATCCTTATCCATCACCTCTCTCTTTCCTTCCTTCTGTATTCCTCTAAAAGTTCTGGGTTGGTGTATATCTTTTCCCTGTGCTTCCTCAAACTTTCCTTTGCTGCAGCTTTCTTTTGTGCACTTTTTGCCAACCTGGTCATATGAATTCAATCATGGAAAGAAAAACACAGATAAGGAACATCATAGTAATCAATCTTTAAATTGTAAACATGCACTTTCCATGACTCAGTAATGTGACATTTTAAGTCTATGGCAGTAATCTACACGTGATGTAGGCCACTTATTACTATGATATGACACTAGCAACTTTCATGAGATTCAAAGGGGAAAAAAGGGTAACAGGGTCTCTGATACAATGTATCTACTTCATTAAGTACAGTGTAACAACCTAAAAAACTTTTATGATATTGATCTTATTAATATCCCTCCAAAACATTGAGGTTGTCTCTTATTAAAAAGTAATTAATGTCATGAACGACATTGAAAAATGCAAATTCCTTTAATATTTTCATTACCGAAATTGAAATTATCATCACCGAAATTGGCTTTAACTATTGCGGTAATGATAAAGTGCATTGCGGTAATGAGATGACCGAACACAAAAATGCTAATTTTAGATTTAGCTAGCATGACCTAGCTAAAAAATGACCTCCATGACATTGTGTGTTTTATTACCTTATTACTAATCAAATTTGAATTAAGAAAATAGTTTTTTATCACAAAACTATTACTAATTTCGGTAATGAGAATCATTAGTGTTGTATTTAGACCGTTTTGAGACAAATCATGGAATTTCAACACAAAGACAAAAGAAGACATGCTTACCTTGACGCCATCTTTGATCTTCTGTTATTACTGATGCATGATGGGAAATTCCATTTCATGTTGAAATTCCTATAGGGTTTTATTGCAGTGCTCAAAAGTATTGCGGTAATGAAAACTATGACTGACGACAAAACATTTTTTTTAAATATTATAACCATTATAATGTTAATATTATTGAAACACACATTTTGATGAAGCAATGGACTTAAAACGATATATGTATAACTTTATTTTATTTTAAAGTAAAAGATAAAGATTTTCTTAATGATCAAACACTTGGGATTTGAGCCGGGACACATTGCGGTAATGATAATTTACTCATAAAATGCATAAAAAATACAAAATAACAATAAAATATGGAGAAATTACCTTGTGTGCAAGATAAAGCACATGTACGTATATTGTTAAATAGTGTAATCAGTGGGTTTTATGGCATATTTGACCATCAAATCCTTAGTACCATAAGATTTTGGGGTTTCGCGAGAATCACCCATATGTGAGAATGCTGTTCATAGACTTCAGTTCAGCATTCAATACCATAATACCACAACAACTCATCAGCAAACTGGACAAGCTAGGATTCAGTACCTCCCTCTGCAACTGGCTGCTGGATTTCCTGTTGCAGAGACCACAAGCAGTACGTGTCGGGGACAACACCTCAAGCACTCTGACCCTGAGCACGGGGGCCCCTCAAGGGTGTGTGCTCAGCCCCCTGCTCTTCACACTGCTAACACATGACTGTACAACCACTCACAGCTCCAACCATCTGGTGAAGTTTGCGGACGACACAACACTGGTGGGCCTCATCACTAAGGGCGATGAGGCTCACTACAGAGAAGAAGTAGACCTGCTGGCTAAATGGTGCAAAGACAACAACCTCCTGCTAAATGTCAGCAAGACCAAGGAGATTGTTGTCAACTTTCAGAGAGGCCACAAACAACTGCCACCACTGTCCATCGACGGAGATGCTGTGGAGAGTGAGCAGCACAAAATTTCTGGGGGTGCACATCAGCGACGACCTCTCCTGGACCACCAACACAGCATCACTGGCGAAGAAAGCCCAGCAGCGCCTCTACTTCTTGCGCAAATTGAAGAAGGCAAGTGCCACGCCTCCTGTCATGACTACATTCTACAGAGGGACCATCGAGAGCATCATCTCCAGCAGCATCACAGTGTGGGGCGGAAGCTGCACAGATCAGAACAGGAAGACCCTCCAGCGCACTGTTAACACAGCTAAGAGGATCATTGGAGCACCACTCCCCTCCCTGCAGGACATTTACACCACCCGCCTCACCCGCAAAGCACTAATGATTGTCAAGGATACAACCCACCCTGCACACGAACTGTTCAGCCTCCTGCCCTCTGGAAAGCGGTACAGGAGCCTCCGCTCCCGCACCACCAGACTGGCAAGTAGCTTCATCCACCAAGCAATCAGGATGCTGAACACTCTACCCACTCTCCCATCACTGACAGCCCCCCCCACCCACCAGCCAACCAGGAACCTAGGAAACTAGGATCCTGTCTACCAAACCCCCCCCCCCAACACCGCCATGTGGAACTGCACTGTGACTGCGCAGCCAAACGTGTTGCTGCTTCACATCAAGCCTGATATACTTGAATTACTGCATACTGCATATCAATGTAAATATACAGGTCACACAAGCACAAGTTTAAACTTCATGTAACTGTTAAGAGTATAGAAATATACAACACAACTACCTCTATTTTTTTTTTTATATATATGTCCTATATTTCTATTTTGATACATACATGTTCTATATTTCAGTCTTGCACTTTAATTTAATGTTTATTGTCTATGGCTATGTCCATAGTATGTCTATGTCTGTATTTAAAGCATGTCTATGTCTGCATGGGAAAGTAAGAAACGAAATTTCAATTCTTTGTATGACCAGTGCATGTAAAGAAATTGACAATAAAAGCCGACTTGACTTGACTTGATTACTCCTTTAAAAAGTAACTTAGTTACTTTACTGATTACTTGATTTTAAAAGTAACTAAGTTAGATTAGGCTACAAGTTACTTTATTAGTTACTTTCAGCAGCTGCCGACAACACCCCCACCGCCTCAACATAAAAATGATAACTGGTTTTGTAACGCGTTTTACGTAGTAACTGGTTTTGTTAATAAGTAACGCGTTACTGGCATCACTGCTGTTCACACATAAAACATGTGAGTAAACTTCATCACAACACAAAACATGTTTATTTTAAGAAAAACTGAAAAAAGACAAAAGAATTTTGATATTGCATTTTTTCATGTGAAGCATAAAAATCAGACGTCAATGGCTTGACACAGAACAACAGTGCATACAGTCAAATATGATGAAATTCTCTCTATACAGTAGACAAGAGAGCTCTGAAAGCTTCAAATGTTACAATTTGTTTGAAAAACATTTTATGTACAGCAATATACACAATGATCACAGAAAAGGCCACAGGTGAAAAAGCTACAAGGATCAAAGTAGCAATGGTGATGGGAGACAGGAAATGGGTTCCATTCCAGAGGCCATCTGCCTAAATCAAACCATCTGTCTAAAGGGTTTGGACCTCTGTGGACTTAAATTCGAGGCCTCCCTATTCCCTGAATACACTCTTGGAATTTCACTCCGCTGCCAAAACATACAGATGGTCCATTTAAGCAATAAGCCCCGAGAGGCCGTAGGTTACACTGATTCTAGGGGAACAGCTTAGGGGCATTGTTAGGCACGACGCACTAGCGTACAACGGCATCGAACGAGATTCAGCTGATCACAATCAAGGACCGGAACTATCAGTTTTAGAATGTTAGTTCTAATACACATTAGGAAGTATGAAAAGTGGACAGGATGTCTAAAAGTGTATTTCACTGTAGTAAGTTAGGTTGGACAGACAACCTGCCTACAACCACAGCCACCACACAAGGCACGTAGTAGCTACATACTGCACATAACCCAGTGTACACAACTATTTAACTCTTGTGCTCATTGTTTACCACAAGACTTTGGTAAACAGACAAGGCAGATCTCTGTTCCCATTAGATGGTGTTTGGCTGCTGAGCAACATCAGAGTCGTATCAGAACTGGCATTTTAGTCTCTTATGTGTAGAAGATGTCAACTCTTACGGTGACTTGACGAGTGGATCTTTGTGTACCTCTTCATACGGTGGTGGGCGTGAGTTGAGTTCTGGAAAGACAAAGACACAAAAGCCACAACTTGAAATGAAGATCAGATCATTCTGATCATCAAAGCCAGGCAGACACTGTGCCATTTTAGCCCCGGTCCTGACAAACTTTCTAAAATCCCATCCATCCCATTTGTCATGCAGTTTGAGCAGGCACACATTGTCTGATTACAAGACGTAACAATCAGTGTTCCAGCTCTAAGCCAATTGCCAGTTGAATTTCTGGCAGGTCAGATTTTCAGCTGTCTGGCAGTGTGAGCAGCTAAAATCTGCAATGTGAGCACAGCAGTCACAGCCATTTGAAAGATGTACTGTGAGTTAGGATGTACGCAATGCAATGTAGGCCCAGCCTGAAATGTATGAATTAGTGGTACTAGTAACTGATGGCTGTTTAAGTCAACTTTGGAAAGGAAGATGGCAAAAGGAAGTACACTATCATGCAAATATGAGGGCAGTATGCAAAAAAGACGCACTGATCCTAGTGCAGCGCTCTACAATCTTTGTACTGTACCTTCGGCTTCAGCTTCTGGGTCATCTGGGCATTGACCTGAAACAACAAAAGAACACGGCTGTTTGATCACTTATCATTCTCAAGTATGGTTTCCCAAAACCATACTTGCTAACCTGTTAGCAACTTAGTTGGTTGGCAATGGGAAGTTGATAGATAGATAGATAGATACTTTATTGATCCCCAAGGGAAATTCAAGGTCACAGTAGCATACAGACAACACACACACACATTCACTAACAGCAGAATGTAATTAAAAGTATATAATATAAAAAAACACAACTAAGCAATAAGGACAGTAGAAGATAAATATATACTAAATACTAAATATACTAAAATACAAATTATACTAAATAACACTTAATCTAAATCAATTCTAAAAAAACAGTATCCACATAGTGGGTGATTAATCAATCAAGATGCGCTTGCAATGACTGAGGCAGGGACTGAGCCTGTGATTCTCTGTGCATAAGGTAAGGTGCTCTGTGTGCATGAGTGTCATGGTGATGGTGCAAATGAGTAAGTCAAACAGTCAAACAGTGCAACAGTGCAAGAATAAAGTCTATATATATATATATATATATATATATATATTAAATTGCTTAGTTAGCAATGTTTTGGGAAACGTGCCCCAGTTCAGCAGAGCAAAGAGTGTGTGCAGTCAGCTGGAAGTGAGAGAGGTGGAAAGGCTCAGTTCTCTCCAGACATGTCCTCACAAGATCACCGGATGGTGGCTTGGTTTTGGTCCGATATAAAAGATGTTTCACTCTGGCTGATACTGACATCAGAAAATCAGAAGGAGGAAGTCTGTACTTTCCCCACTTTGTTGTTCCTCATTTAGAAATGTGACCGTCTGTGCTTCCACACTGCAGCTTTCACTTGGAACGAGGCCAAATCCAAATTCCTGGCTACTATGCTGGAAATGATTGGATGAAAATATGCTGGACGTGAGCGAAAGTCTGTTAGTGTGATTCCTTTATAACTAGAGGTTAATGAACAACCAATGTTGGGAATAGGAAGGGTAAGTCTAGCTCAGACGCAAAGGAAGGAAGCAAAACCCCATAAAGAACATGACCTAAAACACATACCCAGCATTGGTTGGGTAGAGGGCCTTCGAAGGGCACCTGTTGATTAAATGGTAAAAATATGAAAATACTATATGTAATACTATATGTAGTCTACTGTCAACAAAATGAAATCTTGAATTGTTGACACCATGTTAGTGTCAAACAGGTTATACAAGTTATTCTACATCCATGTGAGTGTGGCCAAAAGCAAGTCCTCCATTCAGGGTTTCTAGTCAGTCATGTGCTGCAGCACTTTGAATAGTTCTGAGGTGTAATTCCCCACGAGGCTGAGCCAGGTGGCCTATGGCCAAGGTAAACAGAACAGCTTCTCATACAAAGTTCTGCATTGGATCAGGTGTGACATACTTGCACAAGACACACAGGTTTTGCCACCTGAAATATTCCTCAGAGTGACACCTAATAATCTCTGTGTCTATGACAGATGTATTTATTTGCTCAGGTCTACTTCACAAACTGAAACATCACATTTGTAGGTCAATTAGAAACTGAATTTAGCAGAATACATTTTCGGGCCTGTGGACTTTAAGTCACTGCCCAAAGGACCCCCACGAGGAATGTTTCATGAGGTTAGTGAGGTGTACGTCACAGCTGAGATATACTCACGTCGAGAGCGTCTTCTAAATATTAGCAATGCCACTAACAGGCCAACGATAAGAGATCCAATGACCACCACGCCAGCTGCTATGTTCTTGGTCTGACCACTGATCACTTTGTCTGTTCTGTTGTTCTCTCCTATTGTGTCTACATATAAGCACAAAAATAAATGAATGAGAAAGATGATGTGATAACTGGAATACAAACACTTTAAAGGACATATGCATAAGGACATTGCATTTTTTTTAATGGCAACAGGTACATGTACTTATTAAACTGATATTCCTTTGGACACCAAGTTAAGGAGCTTGTGAAAGTCTCTCTGAGATTCTTACAACACGTCTTCAGTGATAACCCATAATTACATACCAATGCTTCGATTACAGACTCAAATTCTGAATAGAATAAATAAAGTCAGGCTGAGTCTCTCTAAGATTCGTATAATACATCTTCAGTGATAATTGCAGGACAAAGTCCTGCTTTTTTATGAGTCTGTTGATATCTTAGGGTTAGAGGAGAATGCAAGGGCCTAAACATGCATTCATCTGACCACTCACCTTGTAGACAAGGTTTCTCCACCTCCTAAGTCATGTACAAGGAAAGGTTTTTGAGAATCATGACGGTCTTACTCACCAAATGTTTTGTTGCCCTCTTCCTTCCATTCACTGTTATACACAACACATTTATAAGGTCCAAGTGAGGCGTCCGTTGGGATAAACGTGCTTTGCAGTCTGAAGCTCTCGTCATCCATCTGGGTGACCGTGGTTTTTGCACTGCGGGTCCAGTTCGTATTCAAATGATCAAACCAGTGGACAGTGCCTCTGGGGTATCCACCGGACGCAACGCAGGTCAATTCCACCGTGTCCCCGTCTTTTATGTCCTTGGAGGTCATATCCGGCTCAGTGTACTTTGCTGTGAATAAATAAGACTAAAGTGTTTTTATATGTTCTGTAGAATTTGTGGAACAAAACATTCTATTCGCAAGTGTACGTCAGAAAGGTTTGGGAATTCTTGGCCCCAGCTGTGGTGCACCCGGGTTCGATTCCCGGCCCGTGGTCTTTTCTGGCTCCCACCCCGACTCTCTCTCCCACTCACTTCCTGTCATTCTACACTGTCCTATCAAATTAAAGGCATAAAAAGCCCCCCCCCCCCCAAAAGAAAGAGAAAGGTTTGGGAATTCCCTGGGGAAATTACAGACTGAGTTATGTATGCCTCCAAACAGAGGGCCTTTAAGCCAAACACATGTGGTCAGTGCCATTTTCTGCTCTTGACATTTGAGTTAGTTGAATGTTAGTAGTAAACGATTGACCTTTATTTTCAGAAGTCAAATGGAAATGTCAATTTCTAGAGGCAAAATTCTTTCACAAAGAAAAAGAATCCTTTGTAGAGTGTATCCATTCTACACTATTGGCTTCTAAATTTGACCGTGATGACCTACATATTATCAGGCCCACTCCACTGAATGTGTAAAGACTTCTAAAAACACAAAACTCTCCTCCTTAGTTTGTACAAACATATCCGTGTTGTGCTTTTGTCTTCATATCAGCCACAACTCCTAATTTGGTGACCGCTCTGCCAGATAGCCTGTTTAACCAGGCCAATCCCCTCTGAGGTGAGGTGTCTTCCATGGCCTCCCTTAAGGCTGCAGTCAGACAAACTTCCTAAGTCCCTTCAATAACTTTCACACGGTATAATAAATAAATATAGTAAAAATATAGAGTTGTGTCTCTGACTTTTCTGTTGTATATACAGTATGTTGTTTATATCCTCTGCTAGTTTTTTCTTTGTGTAGTGACCATTCTAATTCTTCGAGTTTACTGGCCCTCATTTTCCTGCCTTCAGAGACTGCCAAGTCCTAAACACACACAAACAGAGACCAGATGAGGAAGTAGGGGAACACAAAAACAAAGAGAATCTCGGACTCAAGTTTAATTTCAAGTGAATGTCTTAAGGTTAACTTCACCGGTGTTACGCGCGGTAGAGCGGAGACAGGAGAGCGTGGGAGAAGCCCAGACTGTGGACACGCACACACATACATTGAGCTCTTAATAAGTTAAATGTTAGGTGACTGCGGGATAGTATCTTCAGCTGTCACATGTGACCAATCAGGCAACAATTTGATCACGCAGGGGTTTGTTTGTAGACCAAAGTTTAATTTCACAAGGGTTTGTTGTATCATTTGATCCTATATAAATTCTGCCATGTGAACACAAACGAACCCAGGGGACAATTGAGAAAAAATATATCGATTCAGCCCGTGATTCGGAACAAAATAGGTATGAAAGCACCCTTATAGGTGTCAAAAGAAACTGAGGCTTACCTTTGATATGTAATGCAGCGCTCGCTTTAGAGACACCCCTGTTAGTGTCCGCAGTGCATGAATAGTTGCCCGCATCTGAGATTTGTGTGTCCTTCACAAGCAAGGATATATTATAGCTGTTCATCCAGTTGGTGTCTGCCAACTGAAATCGTTCATCCTCTGTTTGTTTACCACCATCGACTTTCTGAGACAGCACAATGATGTCGCCTTTCTTCCAGAACACCTGCATTATCTTTATGTCGTATTCCGATTTCACCACACAGCCCAGCCTTGAGGACTGGCCAGAGTGACCAGTGCTGTTCTGACACTTCACAGTCACAAAATCTGATATGGGAAGAAACAAGAGCCAGAAATGAAACATATTAAACACACACAAGATATTTGAAATGTCAACAAGGTCAACATTTTTGGTTTGTAACCACTGTTGGTGACTTGTCATGACCATGACTTGCATTATTTGTTTTTAAAACTCACCAGCAGTTGATGGAACCATTACACTGAAAATCCCCACTAGCAGAATGTCAATTGCTGAAGCCATATTAACCTAAGGACAAACAGATAAACATGTAGTTGATGATAAAATAATTGACCATGCAAGACATGATATGGCACACTACACACTAAAACATGTCCTTTGTAGAATGAAGTTCGATACAGTCTGATTCTGGCTCAATAACACCTCAACTTGTCTTGCTTACCACATGAAATAAAGCCTGTACAACACTCCCAGGGCTTAAAATTCATTTTTCAAAATGGGGGGGAATTCCCCCCTTAGGTTATTCATGTAGGGGGGATTTACACAATTTGGGGGGGAGGGGGGGTCGATTCTGATACCAAGTCAAGAATTGCGATTTCAATACTTCGATACTTTTTTTAAAAAAGTGTTTGATTTTGGGGCCCCCACCACCCTGACGTCATCAGTAATATATACTGTAGTGGGATCATTCACAACAGTGGACATCCTAGATTCTGCTTGACTCTCTCCACACACACAAACACACACTGAAAATGATAGCTTATGTGATATGTTTCTATCATATATTTTTGAATTCATATAGAGTGTATTTATTTAATAATGCATTTTTTAAAGTATAGCATTTTACTAGTAATTACTACTAGCTAAACATATTTAGTAATTTGAATGCCTCATATTGACGTTTAACCTATAACACTTAGGCATATCTTTAATGTGGTGTGTAGGTCCAATTGAGTGCACATTGGTGATGAGTAGGTGTAATTGAGTGCCTGTCACTTTAAGAAAATACCTGAGAGTAATTCTATGGAGTAATTAGCCCCCCTTCAACCTGACGGTTTTAGGCTGTAGTCGCTAGTGAATAAAAGTTGTGCATAGTGCGGTATGTGTATGCAAATCATTATGTTTTCTATGTCATTAGATACAATAAATGTTGACATGTCGAAGACAATCTTTCTGGGATCAAGTGTTGACGTGACCTGAGCTAGCAGGATAGTTACCAAGGAGCTCTTTCCAGATGTAAAAGTTTGCCATGGTAGCGTAGCCTATTTGCGTAAGCGCAAAGTGGTTCTCTCTCTCTCTCTCTCTGTGTGTGTGTGTGTGCGTCTGCATGAGGCTATGTTCAATTCAACTCGGTAGTTGATCAGTCCGGTCAATAGCACCGCATTCACGCCACTTAATGATTAAGCTATATTAACGTCATCAGACAGGCTGTAAAAGTGTATGCGGGAATTTCTCGCATTATGATGGCTAGAGTTGCGGGACTTGAACAAATTATGCGCAATACCCGCAATCCCGCAGTGAAATTTAAGCCCTGTAGGCCTACTTTGATTTTCTGTAATCCTTACTGTTTACCTTTGATTATTCTTTTTTAATAAGCATCAAGATTATCAGTGTGATTTAAGTCTTACTAACCTTAATTGCCCTAAATGTAAAAAAAAAAAAATCGCAACTATTTTTGCAATTTTCACTTCCTCCCGCAATTTCTACACAAGAAACAGCTAAAAACACCGCAACTTCCATCCAGGCATTTTAGGTCGTAACAGTCTCAAAAAACCTCGTGAAATCCTGGAGGGACTGATTTTCTACCTATCCCTTACTGCCACTGGGGGGAAAATAAATAAATAAATAAATTTAAAAAAAAATAATAATAATAAAACAATTCCCTACCGACCCATGGCCTCAACTGACAACCAACAGGAACCAAACCTTTTTTTTTATGCCTAGGCCTACACAACCTGAAATAGTTTCAAAAAGTGTCACTTCTTGTTTAATTGGCTATGTGCTCATAGCTTCACTTACCCTACCATGACTTGGAGTTTGCTATTTCTGTTATTTGGATGCAATGAGTGAGACCAAAGTAAGCGTTCAAAATAAAACTTTAGGCTACTGTATTCTCCTGATAACGTGAGTGGAATGGATACGCAGAGTGGCTACATGATACAGTGCACATTTTGCGGTGAAAAAGTTCCACCTTTTAAAATCAGGTGTAGCCTAATCCGAATCGTAGTTAAAACCATCAATTAGACAACATAATCAGTAGGGTACCAGCTTTGTTCTATTGTACCAGGCCTACTGTATGTCAAAAGCAGGCTCGGATGAAGCTGGACAGGATTAAACACACGGTTTCCACACCGCGGTAATCAACAGTGATAATCATGATGTTTGCAATGAAAACGGTAATTATTATCGTCAACATTTTTATCGCGGTTTACCTACCGGTAATCATTACATAGCTACTCCCTACCCATTCATCTCGGTGGAATACTTTACAAACTCTTCCCTCAACTGCCGTGATAAAGGCCTATTATGAAATTCCAAGTCAACAAACATGACACACAACATAAATTATACATATAGGCCTACTTCACTTCAAGACAATTCACGCATTTCCCTACATACATGTACTCATCTGCAACACAAACATCTACATGACAGCAGTTGCAGCTCATATTAACTGCTCAAACCTCACAACGTACACAAAAAAAGGGAAAATAGGGATAAAAAAAAGTGGGCAACAGCAGCTGGTAAGGCCACCGTGTGGTAAATAAATATGGTAAATAAATAATGAGTCATAAAACTGATATTCGTTATTATTTACTATCGTAATGGCTGATAGCTAATAGCTAACACATGACGTTGCAGCAACTTCGCCATAAAGTTGTCATTTGGTCACCGCGACATTACCTTCTGGCTACGTTGTTGCAACGTCACAGATACTTTGCAAGACAATGTTGTCACTTGGTACCATTAGTAACATTGCAGCGACGTCGTGACCTGGTCAGCTGATGATGTTGCAATTTGGTACCGTTAAGAACGGTGCCACAACATTGTGATTAGGTCAGCCTGGTGACATTGCCATTTGGTGCCGTAGGAAACGTTTCTGTGACGTCTGCCTATGACGTTGCCATGTAGTATTGTGAGTGATGTTGCCACAACATCATGATCTGGGGGGTAATTCCATCAACCTCGCTAAAGGCCAAACCTGGCTTATTTCGATAAGTCTCGCTAATTTTAGTGAGAATTCCGTTCCATTAATGAGGTTAACGTGAATCCCAGTTTGGTAACCATGGGAATTTATGCCACAGAACTAACCTGCTCCGTAGCAGGTTAACTTTCAAGCTAAATTAAGCTGTGTTGCAAAAAAAAACAATCAGTCGGAAAACGAGTCCAAAAAGATGGTTCCGTCAACCTGCGCTCTCGTCACCTGTAGCCTATAACTTCAAAAATAGAAGTAGGCCTAAATGTTTTTTCCGACAGTACACCAAGCATGGATTTACACATTCACTAGCTCCAAAGAATGTATGAAGATTATACGATTAAAAATGTTTGAACTTCACATGCGTGTGGTTCTAGGAATCGTGCTACTCTGCGTCACTTATGTTCGGTGGTGGTGTAACGTGCAGCGAGACGGCATAGGAAAGGAATTACTTTCTTGCGTGTTCGCAGGTTCGCTTCCCATACGAAGAATGAAGGCTACATTGCTTATCACCTTGATAATGGCATTTTTAGATATAATCTTTGATGAAAGAAATATGTCTACTGCTGATAAAGGGTCATGCACATTTGGTAGGCTGTTCAGTGACAGCTTTGCGGGCTATATTATAGGCTATCTGATGCAAGCCAAACGATAATTATTCTGTAGCCTAGGCAGCTAATAATTAAAACTGCTTCATGAATCGACGATTGTTCATGAATGTCAAATCAACTGTGTGCTACACAGATTAAATACTAGGCATAAATTGAATTGAAAGCCATTGCATTTCAGATATTTTTATTTCAAACACTTTGGGACTTATGGGAGACAATAGGCTATTATGTTGATACTAATTTATTTTATGACCACCTACACCTAGACAATAATTTGGAGTGAACTCTTTAAGAACGTAGGCTATAGATAGTTTTGAATATATGCCAAAGTTGTTTTTGAGTTTATACTATTTATTCATTCACTCGTTTTGTTCAAGCATAGACTGTATAGTCTAGATGTGTTCAAGAGTGAAGCCAATCAAACTCGCAATTGATTTCAAACCATTAGCATTGTTATTTTAAATGTAGGCCTATGCTTTCATTATTCTCCAATTTCTGTAGGCAATCTATTTTTTCTCTCGATATTAAATTTGATGACTTTCGATGAAAATCCTGTAGATGGCGCTTGCCTATCGAACAGAAATCGTCTAGTATTGTCTTAATTTTACGACATATATCGTCTTTTCGTCAATCTACTGTTTTGGTCTACTTTTCTACCTCGTGCACGAGCAGAGATGAAGCTGAACTAAACCTCGCTTGAATAAACGAGGCCAAGATGCCGCTAACTTGAGTTAATGGAACGGCTTCAGCCCCAAGTGAAAGTCTACGCTAGTTCAAGCCAGGCTATTTCTGTTAAGCGCCGCCGCCTTCATTAGCGAGGTTGATGGAATATCCCCCAGGTCAGCTGATTACGTTGCCATTTAGTATCAGTAAATGTCCCCGCGACGTCAGCTAATGACGTTGACATGTAGTATTTGGAGTGATGTTGCCACAACGTTGTAAACGGGTCAGCTGATGACGTTGCCGTTTGGTTCCGTGGGAAACGTCCCCGCGACGTCAGCCGATGATGTTGCCATGTAGTATTTGGAGTGATGTTGCCACAACATCGTGATTAGGTCAGCCGATGACATTGCCATTTGGTGCTGTGGGAAATGTACCGGCGATGTCAGCCGATGACGTCGCCATGTACTATTTGGAGTGATGTTGCCACAACGTTGTAAACGGGTCTGCTGATGACGTTGCCATTTGATGCCGTGGGAAACGTCACCACGACGTCAGCCGATGACGTTGCCATGTAGTATTGTGAGTGATGTAGCCACAACATCGTGATCAGGTCAGCATTTTACCTATTGGTCGGGGATCGAACCAGCAACCCTTCGGTTTCAAGTCCTGACCAGTAGGCCATGACTGCCCCAAATTAGTTAGAAATATCCACCATAATGTATTCAGATATATATGGGGAAATGTATTGGTAATATTTGTAAAGATATATGTACATATATATTGTAGCATATATGCACAATATATGTTACAATATATATATATGTATATATGAGACCATGCAGATAGAATGTATGCACAATACATATGTGGTGATATATACAGTACATGTACATTACATGTAACATCTAAAATATATGAGTACTTACAGTTTTTCTCAGTTGCTAAAACACTAAAATCCATTGGCTGAAGAAAGTTCTCAGTTGCTTGAACTCATTAAGCTAATTATTCAGTCTGTTGTCAATACCTTAAACCATTTCACATGGTAAAACACAATTTTTAGAAAAACTTTAAACACTCATTCTCAAAACACATTCTGCACTAATGCTCATGTACTGTATCCATACTGGTAAACACAAGTGGCAAAAATGAAATAGAAATAGACATACACATGTCATCGATTAAACACAACCACTCAAAATTGATTTCACTTGTTTCAAATGATGTGACAAAACCAATATACGCCAGTTCAGAAAGCAAACAGGTTGTTGAAGGTGGGAATGAAAATGGATAGAAGAAACTATGTAAGAGGACGAGTGCATATGCAAGGTGGGGGATGAGGAGGAAGGGGAGGATGGCAAGAAAGAGGATTTTTATTGGACACTGTAGTACAGTGCATTGTAGGCTGTATACTAGTGTTGTCACGATACCAAAAGTATGACTTCGATACGATACCTGCCATAAATATCACGATGCTCGATACTGAAACGATACTACGGCGAAATCCTAACATATCTGGAAAAGAAAGGACTCATACCTCCTCCAAGTGTATTGAATCATTTCTGTTTAATTCGGTGCACTTTTGTAGTGTGCAGGTCAACTCTGGGTTCTAAACTTCCTACATAATTATAATTTTTTATAGTCAGTAAAATAGTAGGCCTGCTTTGTGTGATTAAGTCCTTTATTGTTTGTTATAGTTCATTTACATTGTGTTGTTTTGGCAATAAAGTAGCTTTAAATAGCCAAACTAGGCTAGATCAAGGTCAGTGTTGAAATTACTGCATGCAAATCACTGAATGCTATGCAGAGGGGCCTAATCTTTAGGCCATCTGATGTACAGTATAGGCTACCCTAGGCCTTCCCGTGTTCATGGGATTTCTTTGACAGTTGCAAAGGTAAAAATGTGAGGATAGTCTCCTTTGCGCCCCGTGTACAAGTATATTCCAAACACTCAGGTATTCGTCAGATAGGCCTACACCATTAGCCTACCTGTTGCAATATATCTGTGTGCATTCCTACATTACGTCTATTTCTTTGATAACATGATTTGCTACCACGTAACAATAAGCCGCTATTATTATTAGGACTCAACACGTTTTGATGGTATTATATGCCGTGGGCTTTAATTAGCGCATTTCGGGTATCCTATCTTACATCTGGCCAATAATTATTAAACAAATTGCAGTCTACATGCCATGACAAATATTACCAGTAGTACTGACCGAACATGAAATAGATTGTTTACAAGTTATGGTAATGTTATTCTGGCTTGAACATTGCGCTTTCATCACGTTAGCACCCTATGATTACAGCTCGTTATGTCTCGTCAAAATGATTACAGCTCGTTATGTCTCGTCAAAATGCATTGATGAAGGAAGGTTCGCATTATCCCAGAGAACCATATACTCGTTTCACTTAGGCTAGACTAAAACAGAAGAGAAGAACTTGGCACTAACCATGTAGTCGTGTTTTCTATAGCATATTCGTTAACCTGTCGTTTTTTGAACTCTTTAAAAATGTTGGGATATGTCTGCGAGGTGTTTAGCCAAGTTCCATGCGTAGCCTACTGCTTTTAAATGACTTTGAAACATAATTTACAAACGGGCCTCTGTGTACCTGATGGCTTGCCTTCACTTTTCGCGATGTATCCGAAATAGTTGCAGATTTTACTTCACCTTTTGGTTTATCCACACAACGTGTTTTATTGACGTTGGCTGCGCACTCACTCACTCAGAGCTGCCTGCTTGACACGCCCGCTTGCCTAGATGCGTGCATGGAGCAGTGAGAGCAGCAGTTCACACAAACACAGAACGTTATTATTTTAATAAAGTATCGATTCTAAAAACGTTGAAAATCGTATCGTTTTTTGCGTGAAGGCATTGTGATACCTTTTTAGTATCGATACACCGTGCAACACTACTGTATACTGTACAATACTGTAAACAAATCGTATGGCCCTGAACATTGTGCTTTCCATTTGTTTACAGTACTGACTGCTCAATAGATTTTGACTGGTGCAAGTTCATATCAACAAAGAACAAGAATCAAAAGGACAAGTTTGTGAGATGCAGGATACTGTAAAAATAGAGGTACAAGGAGGAGGAAGAACAAAAAAATGCAAAGAGCAAAGCAAAGTAGTCATTTCTACTTGATGTTTCCTGTTTTGAGGCGAAAGTTTGATTTTGCAAGAGGAGTCAGAGGTTTTGTAAATAGTGCTTGTAAATAGGGTTTTGTGTTTAATGCTTTAAGAAAATGGAGCAAAGTTTCAGAAATTGTGTTTTAGCAATTGAAAAAAATTGTTGTCACTTGTGTTTACCAGTATGGATGACATGTGCATTAGAGTTCAGACTGTGTTTTGAGAATGCGAATGTGTTTAGAGTTTTGCTGAAAAGTGTAAGTGGGATCTGCAAAGTGTGTTTTACCATGTGAAATGGTTTAAGGTATTGACAACCGACTGAGCAATTAGCTAAATGAGTTCAGGCAACTGAGAACCTTCTTCAGCCAATGGGTTTTAGTGTTTTAGCAACTGAGAAAAACTGTGAAAAACGGTAAAAAGTATTTCATAATGAGAGGGGAACTAATGTAGCCTAAGGTGTCTCTTATTTCATGTTGAGGTTTGCTTCCCAGCATGCATTGCAAATAGAATAGTTTATTTTTTTTTAAAAAGAAACCGTGGACGTGAAACTACTAGTTCTAACCCCAAGTCCAGCTGACAATTCCATTGTGTATCTTGTTGGAGGACATAAGCCTGAATGGTTGAAAATCAGCTACACACATAAGGTAAGTTCATACATAGACTGTATGTAATTAATAGCAAAATGGATAACCATGAAGATGTGATCTGATGTTACATAGGTTGTCTCTCTCCCACAGTAACAGTAATATCACCCGGATCAAAGCATTCGCTGTGCCTACAGGTATTAATTGGCCTATGTACAAGTGCTGTAAGAAGGGTAGTTGTCATGTAAGGCACATATTATAATTGTATTATTGTTGCGGTTACGGATTGGCAAGTTACGTTGCGGTTACATAATGAAACCTTTCACTTGCGACGTTGCCGCAATGTTGCCTGCAGTTGTTGTTAAGGACTGGCGACGTCGGTAACTTACGTTACGGTTACGAAGTGGCGACGTTGGGTAGTTACGTTGCGGTTACGAATTGTCACCTTTCACTTTGCATGTTGTGGCAACGTTGCTGAACAGGACTGGTGGCGTCGGTAACTTATGTTACGGTTACGAAACGGCACCTTTCAATTCCACGATGCTGCAACTTAACTTAATGTTGCAGTTACGGATTGGCAACGTTGGGGAGTGACGTTGCGGTTACGAATTCTCACCTTTCACTTTGCATGTTGTGGCAACGTTGGATACGATGTTGTGGCAATGTATTTTGGGTCATTCAGTTACATTGCAGCAACGTACTGGCAACGTAACTGTGCTAGCTGGAATATCATTGTTCATTGTTCTAACAATTTCCTGAATCATGTGTGTTGGATCATCTAGAACAGGTTCCCCAAATTTGGCCCAAGCGCCATAAGCATTCCAAACCAAGGCCAAAGTAGGCTACCCAAAGCAGCTGCAAATATAAAAGAAGAATCATCCTAACACTCACACACATTTTTATATCTGACCGTTTAATTTCAAACATTTTCATTTATAGCACCTCTGAAAGCAAATTAGCAGCATTGTGACAATCATCATACCTGCCGAAATTATCTTGACACTGATACTCTAGGACAAAAACCAAAGCATCGGCTAGTAAACTACAGGATTAAAATTCTGACATTGTGTGTTAAGAGATAATGAGATTAATAAAGATTTTGGAATGAATGCTCTTGAATAGTTTGCTATGGTAGATTTCATTGTTGCTATTGCCTACCCAACTCTATTACAAATAGGCTAGCCAACTTGATGTCCTTAGGCAAATTAATATGCTATTGTGAACGCAATCGTATTCTAATAAATCCCCATCCTGACCCTTCGGCTCTGTAGCCTATTGTCCGTCGCTTTGGACGAAATCATCTTCAAACGACCCACAAAATAAAAACGGACAGGTAACGAAGCCGACACTTGGCACACAGTGAACAGCAGGCTATGGTGTGAATCGCTTCATCACAGTCGACCAGCAAAAGAGTTAGGCTACAGCGAATGAAATCAATGTTTTCTCCGTCTTAATAACCAGAATTATACAACACATTAACGTTGGTATAATCAAAGCGCGCACGTTTAACAAAAATAGCCAACTGCTCTCGTTTAGCACATATAGCCTATAACCACTGCTGATACAGCATACGCCAAACAACAATTATTAGGCTAAAGAGCCCGTCTACGTCCTATTAGACATTCTCTGGCTAAATGCACAATCTTTTGCTTATCAATTACAACAAATTCCTTTTGACAAATGGACAGAAGTCTGGACAAATACAAATAGTTTTTCTCACGGAGTTGCTGACCGCCAACCTCCTAAAAGCTCTTCAGTCGACAGATTGAACTTCAGAGCCTCCTGGCAAGTTGGCTTAAGTCTTAATACTTTCGGTTTCGTTATGACTGTTAAGGGCGGACCAATTGGCTATCTATGGCTCTGAAAGACACGTCTCTGGAAATACCCGTCATATATTTTTTTCCATCCGGGGTTTTAGACGTGTGTGCTCGTGTGTGTAGGCTACAGTCGTGGTCAAAAGTTTTTGACATAGGAGGCTACATTTTTTGCATGTCAAAAAATAGCCACACTGAACAAAACTAAGCATTTATTCAGCCAGTGTTGTTTTGAAGAAATGTTTGCACATGATTTCACTTTTTCTTCCTTCTGTTTAGGCCCAGGCCGCCACTCTGACTAAATTAAGCTACCGGTAGGATGTCTGATCTAGTGCAGTCTTGAGTAGCCTATAGTTACTGTCTGGTTGAACATGAAAAACTGTTCATGGTGGTTAAGTCGTCCTACAGCCAGCTCCCGTTGGCTGCTCATTGGCTGCAGCAGTCCCGGTTAAGTCAGGTAATTTTGGGACACTTTTTGTAAGCCTAGATCACAAAAAAAACTTAAAATATGCTGCCAAGTGAAATATTTTTGAAGCATGCTTTAAAAGACATTTAGACACCCTACCCTATGTTGGTAAAATCAATGGTAGGCCTACGCTACAGCCTGTCAGATAAAATGGGACAGTCAGTTATGGACATTGTAAATAATAGTCAATAATCATGTTTTTTTTTTTTCTGGACTATTGTGTCAATCATTGTATCATATTCAATATGTTTCAATATTTCTTAATTAACAAAACTACTATAACTAGCCTACTATTAGTTAGCCTGTGTGGCACAAGGTTTTTGATGGCTCCGTACTTATAGGCTAAACATGGACATTTTACATAGAAAAATGTCCCAATTTACCTGATGCATCAGCTAGTCACTAAAATCCATAAAAAGTAGGCCTATGGTGTATTGTTATGTCATATGGTGGAGACTAGGAACCATAGGTAGGGAAGTAGTTGAGTGACGGACTAGCTGGCGCTCATGTAAACAAATCCATAGACATAATATACATAGACGCCGCATTGGCTGCTGGAAACAAGAAATGCGGCCGCCATCTTGGACCGGTCATACTCCTCATTGCGTTGCAGCAGAAAACACAAGATGACAGCACTGTGCAGCATGTTCCTGCTCAAATCGGCGGACCATACTCGGGGGATTTACTTTTCACAAGTAAGATTTAACATTACCGTACTATTGGTTGTATTTTGTATTTTCGAACAATGTGGCCTGTATCATAGCTACATGTATGACCTTTGCAGCAAAAAAAACCGCGTGAAAATCTGTTCGGTATTCAGTGAGATATGATTAATTAAGTGTGCTGACAGCTCATTGCACCGGCCAAACAGATTACACTGAGTGGAGTGGATGACCGGTCCAAGATGGCGGCTCCAAATCTCGTCAGCGCTAGTAGGGAGCAGCGGTCGATGCGGCGTCTATGTATATTATGTCTATGAACAAATCAGCTGTAGCTTATCAGCTGATAACTGATTACTAATTGCACTGAGTTATGGGATTACACTTGATTGGTAGGAAGGGGGCGAGAGGTATGTTGATAAGCCAGGGTGAAGCTGCCTGTGGAGAGTTGGTGCCTTGTCTCTGGCTTGTATTTGTGTGTTGGAGTGGTGGATCGCTAAAGGACCGGCGGACGGCCTATGTCGCCAGCTAAACAAGCAGTTTAAACGCAGAACGGCATCTGGTGGAGCCCGGAGAAGGGGAGCAGACTGCGTGATCTGGACCGCCACTGGCCACGACGACGCTGGGGAGAACATCGGAATAACGCTCAATGACGACAGACAGGCTGCCGGACCAGTGATCAGTGTGGAATTACACCTCCCTTACGCAACTGCCTTGGGGGGAGAGAAGTGTGGAGCTTTCCTCCCATGTTGAGCTAAGTGGCCTTTCCCTTCCGTTTAGAGTTATTTGAAGTTGAGTGCGAGTTTGCTTGTGCGGGATTGGGGGGGTAGTGTAACGTAGTGAGCAGAGCATTGGCGCTGACGTGGGTAGCGGGTGGAGTACAACTAGCGGGGTCTCCTTAATATATATTTATTTGGGTATGGGGATCTATTGTATTAAAGGGTTGTGAGCCTCTCAAATTCCTGTAGTGCCACCCGGTGTTCGTGTGGAGGGTTAAACTTCCCCAAGTGCTGTATGACAGAAGTGTGTGTGTGTGTGTGTCAGTGTGTCCGGTGTTCCAGCTTAGGCCTCCGGTAGAAAGGAAAGGACTGGACTCTCTTCACGGTCGACAGTGGATTAGGAGAGTGGAGGGCCAAAGAATTGACATTGGACTTTTTAATTACATTATCTATGAATATCAATGAACTAAAATAAAGACTTGTATTTTCGTACCTATTTCTGAGTCTGTGTGTGGGTGCAGGGGAGTGCTTCATTACAGCCAAAATTTAAGGATAAACTAATTGTTGGAAACTAAGTTCACATAACCACGACTACTGAACCTGTGACAGTTACAATATGTTGACAATAACCCAAACAATTCATACATCATACAAGCATGTTTTGTGTTCAAAGTTTTAGCTGCAGAGCCCTTATCACTAACACTAATTGACTAAATCAACATGCCAAGTGATTTTCTTGCAAGTTCTGGGTCTTTTTTTTTTTTTTTTTTTTTTTTTTTTAACCCCCATCAAAATTATTGTATAATAATTTTAAAAAAATTGTAGTTACCATAGCCTATAATACCATTATTAGTGATTGCCTTCTAATATTTAAAGAGCCCAAGATGTAAAACCATATTTGTCCCACTGGGACTGATGTCCCAATTTGGGCAGCCGTGGCCTATTGGTTAGCGCTTCGGACTTGCAACCGGAGGGTTGCCAGTTTGAACCCCGACCAGTAGGCATGGCTGATGTGCCCTTGAGCAAGGCACCTAACCCCTCACTGCTCCCTGAGCGCCGCTGTTGTTGCAGGCAGCTAACTGCGCCGAGATTAGTGTGTGCTTCACCTCACTGTGTGCTAAGTGTTTCACTAATTCACGGATTGGGATAAATGCAGAGACCAAATTTCCCTCACGGGATCAAGAGTATATACTTATACTATATATAATTTACCTGACTTCACCCTATGTCGCCAGTCACTGGCGAATACGAGAAGGAGTGATTGGTCACATGCATAAAATGACTTAAGTTGCAAAAGTCTGGGTTACACAAAGCTACAACAACACAATCATTGTGTTTTCTTAATGACAGACAGTTTAGCCTAGTTTATAAAAAAAATAATTTAGCCATAAAGTATACCGACGCCTTTTTCGCGTTACAATTGTTATTGAAAAGCCTGACTGTGTGTAAGATTAACAAAGCTTGTGTGTGTGTGTGTGTGTGTGTGTGTGTGTGTGTGGGGGGGGGGAGGGGGGGTGGGTGTAATACTGTATCTGTCTGGACAGAGTTAGAGTTAAAGGGACACCAGGCAAGCCTGATGCTTTTTCTCTACAAAACTCCCCCTCGCTCGGTCTGAAGCTCTTTTCCTTTTCTTTGCGTCTTCCGTCAAAGGTTTTCGCTGCTTCTTCGCCGGCTCTGCCATTATACACACGTTTGCAAGAATCTCTAGCGTTTTGTTAGCCTGCCTCTGTGCTGTAAACTGATCCTGCTTCGGAAGGCGGGTAGGATACACCGAACTTGGAAGTGGGATTTTCTTTCTACAGGCAGTAGAGGCGGGCGTAATGGGGGCCCCGTAATGAGTCATTTAATCATATACCGACTTACGAAGATGATTAATTAACACGAAAACCTTGCCTGGTGTCCCTTTAAGGCCTACACTGTAGCACTTCTACAGTCTGAGATGAAGATGTGAGCTGGTAGTTTTTCACAAGTCTTTGCCAAGTCTTTCCTAAATCTCCAGATGATCTCAAATCTTTTTTAATGTAATGTGACATAATCCTATGCCACGTTCAGACAATGCCCTCCAAGCCAAAGCCTGGGCAAAGAAGGCTGTCTAGAACGGATCGTCTTTTGACAACTCACAGCAGGGCAGTAAGAGAAAGAGGAGACCAGTCAGATGTGCCAGCAGCTATGAGGAAGGTGAAATGGAAGGGGGGAATTTACTGAACTATATATATATATATATATATATATATATATATATATATATATATATATATATATATATATATAATTTTTTTTTTTTTTTTTTTTTTTTCCATTTACGACTAATATTTTGAATAAGTTCATTTTCATTAAAGAAACCGTACAGAAAAAAAAGAAGAAAGAGAACAACTCTCACAGCACAGTTCCCCCCACATCTAGGCCCTCTCCTTGACCAGCTCTTACAATCAACCATGGTAACATCACGCTAATTAATGGGTAGATAGGTAGAAAAATGTAGGCTTCCAGTTTCTTACAAAACATACTGTATATAAAACCAGAAACCATCAATGCACATCAAACATGAATAAAAAGCAAATTCTGGAATAATTAGTTTAATCTCTTGTATGTTCTGTCCCATGCCAAAGCAGTGACCTCAGAGCGGGTGATTCTACAATCTGTCCCAGGCCTTTCAAGATGTCTATTGCAACACCAACATCTAGGCCAGCTCCTATGAACAACCACAGCAATGGTAGCATCAAGCTTGCTAATGGATAGATATGGTTGAAATGGAAAATGTAGCTTCCAGTTTCATACAAAATATACTGTACATACAAAACCAGAAACCACCAGTGCACTAAGGTGGGTATTGTCAGTTTTGTCAAATCACCACTCAATTTGATGTTATTGTATTTGTTTCAATTTGGTAGACAATCCATTAGAATCACCACTGTCTCCAGTCGGCTACAATCAACCGTTCAGGCCAACATGGACAACATGTAGAACCAAAAATGACTGGCTGACTCTGGAGGAGAGTCTGGGAGAACCTCTTGCAAACCAAACTGTTGTGTATCTATACAGAAAAATGTCTGAAATACCTACATAACTTGGAAGACAATGGGAGCAAAAACTACACTGCACTGTTGCTGTTGGTAATCAGTAGGCCTACTCACTTGTGCATACCATCTAACTACACTATAATTATGCCTAACTATAATAACTATTTAAATCATTATGTACCACTGCCATTCAGTCAAACCACAATTTCCTAAACATGCTAAAACATGCTCCAGCTCGGTGCCTTAAAGATGTAAGCAACGCCTTTTTTTTTTGCTCAGAGCTCTATGAATATGTGACTGGTAATGTTCCCATCTATCATGCTGTGCTAAGGAATTTTTATGATTCAGATACAGATTCATGTGCTGACTGAGTCAAGCAATAACATTGTAATGGCCTTTACTGACAGGATAAGTGACAAGATATTCTTCCTTCTTTTGTAAACATTGGAGCAAACATCTGTGTGTTATAAATGGCTGTCCACAGTGATTAAATGTCAATGTATGTCTTTGTATGCGTTGTGTTTTTTTTTTTAAATTTTGTGTGTGTGGTGTGTGGTGTGTGGTGTGTGTGTGTGTGTGTAATGAAACAATTGGTAGAAAGAGAAGTTCTTGGAGTGGTGAGTGGGGAGCATTCCGTTTGCTCACCGTTGCTGAACTGGAGTGCATCACTTCACTATCTGACAAAAGGACCCTGAACAAACTGATCAACATCTTGGACAATGAGTGTCATCCACTCCACAGCACTATTGTTAAGCAGAAGAGCCTGATCAGCTGGAGACTTCGCTCACTGCCTTGCACAACAGACAGACTGAGGAAGTCATTCATCCCCAGGGCCATTGAACTGTTCAATGCATCACTTAAGGGAAGAGGAGAAATAGACTTCTCCGCATAGTCTGTCTGCCTCTTCACCACCTCCATGTCTTGAACTGTTTGTCCACTAGCCACTTTACCATTGTCTTCTGCATCACTGTTTGCGTGCTTTATTAGCACATATGCACAACCCCTCCCTCCATGCCACAGCCGAATTGTGACCACACTTATACCTTTCCTAATATAGTTATTTATATATAGATATATAGACTTTATTATTGCACTGTTGCAACTTTCAGTCGCGGTTCCGAGACTACTGCGTCCCAAGGGAAATTGTTGGCTTTGTCCGCGACCCATTGTCCACGCGAAGCGAGGAATTCTCCTCATTGGCCAAAACAACCATGAGCTCGTTGGACGAGGCAACGCTTCAGTTGGAGCTCATTGCTTGAACTCAAATTGAACTCAAATTTCCAGTCAAGCTCCCTCGTCCATGATGCGTTTAGTGCGCATTCCGTGGAGGATTTCTGGAACGGATGCTCAGAAGAGTACACAGGGATCAAGAAACTTGCCCTTTTATGTGCTGACGATGTTTCCATCTACCTACACGTGTGAGTCAAGCTTTTCCTCAATGAATGCAATCAAAACACACGAGAGGAACCGTCTGACCAATGCAAACTTGAAGAACTGCTTGAGGATAAAAGTGACATCCCTGTCGCCCGACATCCACAAAATTGTGACCGAAGGGAGGAGCCACTTTTCCCATTAAGTGAGTACTGGCTTTTTTAAATAGTTAAAAAAAATGCCCAGTTATATTGTTTGATCTTATTTCAATTGTAATGTCCCTTTTTTCTGTCTTTATTCAGGAGCAGCGCAGATCCTTCTCCCACGCGGCCAATGTGCATTCATCTTTTCTTTCACTTTTACGAGGCTCAATGTATCTCCACACTTCATTGGTAGACTTCCTAGGGCCCTGACATTTAAAACGAGACATTGAGAACTTTGAAAAAGCACTGGTAGTTTACTTACAAGACGATTTATACAGACAGTATCTTCACGAAGTTTAACGTTTGCAGCCATCTTGAATTTAGTCACGATAAGTCGAGCAACGAGTAAGAATGAACAGCTATGATAAGGGATCAGATTCCAAAAATAATTCAGTGGAAATGCATGGATTCCAGTTTCTTCCAGTAGCAGCAACTGGAATCCATGCATTTCCACTGAATTATTTTTGGAATCTGATCCCTTATCATAGCTGTTCATTCTTACTCGTTGCTCGACTTATCGTGACTAAATTCAAGATGGCTGCAAACGTTAAACTTCTTGAAGATACTGTCTGTATAAATCGTCTTGTAAGTAAACTACCAGTGCTTTTTCAAAGTTCTCAATGTCTCGTTTTAAATGTCAGGGCCCTCGGAAGTCTACCAATGAAGTGTGGAGATACATTGAGCCTCGTAAATGGGTGTAAAACAGTGATTTATTTGCATGGCTAGCCCGATGCCGAAGCACCACTATTGAAAAAGATGTTGGTAGCATCGGCTAACTAGCGCCAGATTTTGGAGTGCAGGGGACAAGCCGAGATGGGCTATGAGACATACGTTCACACTCGGTATCATGTTTCGATACACTTTAGGTCAATATCACACCGGAATTCTCCTTTAACGTCATCTCGCGGGCCAGATAGTGCCATTTTGGCCCGCCATCTATTCTATGTGGATACTGTTTTTTAGAATTGATTTAGATTAAGTTTTATTTAGTATAATTTGTATTTTAGTATATTCTTTCTTCTACAGTCCTTATTGCTTAGTTGTGTTTTTTATATTATATAGCCTACTTTTAATGACATTTTCTGCTGTTAGTGAATGTGTGTGTGTATGTTGTCTGTATGCTACTGTGACCTTGAATTTCCCCTAGGGATCAATAAAGTATCTATCTATCTATCTATGTCCCACCTTGACAAATAGCAACACCTATGTGAGAATGCTGTTCATTGACTTCAGTTCTGCATTCAACACCATCATCATCTCTAAACTGATCACCAAACTCAGTGAATTGAGTAACTGGATTCTGGACTTTCCAACCAATAGATCACAGTCTGTTAGGTTAGATAACCACACCTCCCCACCCATCACCCTGAACACCGGTGTACCACATGGCTGTGTGCTGAACCATCTTCTTTACTACATCTTCACCTATGACTGTACACCTGTACATGGCTCTAACACCATTGTCAAGCAGACGACCCCAGTCCTTTTAGGCAAGTCCCTCCACTCGGCAGCCATATTGTAACGCTTTTTGGGCACTTATTGGGCATCTATTTCAGCAGAAATGCGCGTGCACAAGGCTTCACGACACCAACCTTGCTCCTGCGGTGAGATCACAACACATGATTGGCACGATGTATTCACAATCAGGGGCGGACTGGCCATCAACACCATCTGGTGTTCTCCCGGTGGGTCGTCACACCTTTTGGGCCGATAAAATACAGTAGGCTATATCATTTAATTACAGAGCTGAGGGACAGAGCATGTGGGTGAGTGGAGCCTAGTTGAGGCTACATGCAACAAGAACTCAGTGATTGAGCAGGTAGGCTATGTGTGACAGGCCATGCTGACGATGATTAATTGCGATAATGTAATTACATGGTAATGATAACATAGTAAAGCTGTGCTGTGTTCATAATAACATAGCGCAACTTCAGTTTTCTAAATTAATGATTTGCAATTACCTTTGATCAATATTGTGCTACACAGAGGACAAATATTGGTCAATATTGTACTCATGCACCTAGAAGAAGGCCCATTCTGAACACAGGAAGTGTTTGCGGTCAGAGAAACGTTAGCCTGTCCAACAGCTATTAATTCCTCATAACTCAGGTTTTTCTAACCTCTGTCAGTCAGCTCTTTATTTTGCTGATTGCAGTCTTCCAGCTGAAGAATAGGGCAGTTGCGGACAGTTATTGGGGTGTGACCCAATATGTATATTTGGTTAAGCAAAGTAAGAGGGCAAGCGGTTATCTGATGGAAAGTCATGCCAACACCCAAAAACGCTTTGTAAGGTGGATTGATGTCATATTCCTTAATTGGTTTGCAAAGATGTCAGTCATCTACTGAGAAGGTGAACACCAAATTTTGATTGGATTGTTGCATACTGTATAAGAAATAGGAGGCACTTTTGACCCATTTGTGAGGGTAAAGGATGGTGCACAGCTGCTCCAGCCTCAGATTTTGCACAGATCTCATATTGGGTTAAATATACATTACATTCACTCTACTGCTCAGTGTTGCATTGGCTTAGACTTAGTCAGGCTGTGTCACTTTGTTGTGATACAATACTTTATAGTATTGCATTACAAAGTAACCCCATGCATTTCTATGGATGATTTTTGCTGTGTCTCCTCATTAGAAAGTTTCTGACGACACTACAGTGATTGGTACGATGCCAACGATGAGACCTACAGGGAGGAGGTCCAGCACCTAACATCGTGGTGCACCGACAACAACCTGTCTCTCAACACCAAGAAGACCAAAGAGCTCATTGTGGACAGTTCGAATTATGGGGGGGGGGGGGGGGGGGGGGGGCTGACTCCCCTGATTCGGACCTGGACCTCGCCAAAAGAGATAAACACAACAGTCTGGAGAGGATTGCAATATTCAATATATTCTTATGTAATGTAAATTACACTTCTGTCCTTCCCAAACTACGTTAAAATGGTGTGTTTAGCAGACCCCCGCTAATATCATATCACTATAGGGGCCCACCTGCCATTAGTTCTCTTACTGCTAAATCTTGTCAGTGTAACTGTCAACTGTCCTCTATTGATGTACATACATACCTCAGTATATGTTGATGTGTGTAGACTCATGGTGTTAGCTAGATTTGAAACACAGTAGGTAAGTTATATTACGTTAGCTAGACCTTGGGAATGTTTAGGTTCGCGGTTGTGTGCAGTGGCGGCGGTAGTGTTAGCAGCTAAGTAATAATTAGCTTCACACTCAAATTGTTAGCCACCTTTCCTAGCGCTAGCTGCCCGGACGAGGGAAATGGCCTTCTATGGCAAACAGTCACTGGCTGAAACTTAGCCTTCGTTTTGAACTACGTTTGTATGAGTGGTAGGTTGTGACATAAAATAACTTGATTGTAGGCTTAGCTGTTAGTTTGTTGTTCAGTTGAACATACTTATCTAACAACTGTCTCTTTTTTTTCCTTCTATTTCTGTTAGGTGCCACTTCACTCTGCTACTGGATGGTGGAGGATCAGGCTGACTGCAACTGGGTGGTCTATGGATGTCAGGGAAGCACATGTCAATCATCAAAGATTTAACGTTGACAAAGTAATGTGGATTTAACATCAATAACTAATTGTTATCTGGGTGCAGAATGAGCAGTCATCAACACCAACTGAAAGCCCCATTTTGCAGATAGCCTATTGCATACAATTAGGCTTTCTCTGAACTACATTTTCCAAAGGCCAGCTTTTGTGCTTGTGTCACAGCTTCAGAACGGCTTGACGTACATGCTTCAAATTTGGTATGAACACTTGTATGGACTCAATGATGAAGTTAAATGTCAAGGTCAAACCCACCTTGAGTGTGATATCTCAAGAACGCCTGACACACAAGGTTTTTTGTATGAGGGTTTGTATGAACTCAAAGATTAAGTGATTCAATGTTTTTTTTTTTCCAGGAATCTCCCCACCAACATTAAGCCAGCAGCTTTCCATCCACTATTGTAATTCCTCTGGCATTGCATTTCTAGTTTGTATAAAATTCCGAGAGTCAGTCAATCAAAACAATCTCAATGCCTTATCATGCTTTCTCTTTTCCCTCCATCCTATTCCTTTAAAGAAGACCGTTTCTCTGAAATCCCACAGCCCCTCAACTAACAAAAGTGAAAGTGCACAGAATTGCACACAATATCCTGCTTCACACAAGCGGTCAAAAGATGAAGCTGTTGTGTTGGTTTCACTCTTATAACTGGCAATGTGACAGCGTGGAGAGGTAGCCTATGCTTAATGTTAATACAAATGGCATAGGCTACTGGCCAAGGATGGGCAAAACATACATTACAATGTATTTTGATATAAGATGAAAATAAAATATAAAATACAGTAATCAATACATAATCAAATAAATGATAACAAAAAAACATGGTACAGTATTCCGTATATAAAAAAAAAATACAAAAAATATATTTCCAAAGCAACATGATATCACAAACCTCCACTATAGGCATACTTTATCATTTAATCACATTTGAGTTTGAGTTAAACAAGGCATGTTACAAATCTGTTTAAACAATACATGTTACAAATCTGTTTTGAGAAAAGAAGCACTGTATCATAATGCAGATCCAAATCAGCTAGGTTAAAATGTGTTGTGATTTAATCAGAGGTTAAAAATGTGTTGTGATTTAATCAGAGGTTAAAATGTGTTGTAATTTAATCAGACAGTGCTTCAAGCAATTTGTGCACTCAAGGACTATTTTGATAATACAGACTGGTCTGTTTTTAAAGAATCATGGCATGATCTTAATGAATTTGCTTAGGTGGTTAATGTTAAACTTTGCTGAACATGTGTGTGTGCCTACTAAGTCTGTGACTGTGTACAGTAATAATAAGCCATGGTTTAGCAGAGATTAAACATCTATGGAAAAACAAACAAAACGCCAAACTGACTGCAGGCCTGAGGCAAATTGTCAACTATACAAGCACAGTGTCAGTGATGATCCTAAACTGTCTGACAGTCTCAATGAGTTTTACTGTCACTCTGATAGAAAGCATGTCGGCACCATCACACAACCGATGAGCATCAACACCCCCAGCACTTTTGTAATAGAGGAGGGTGGGGTTAGACTCCTAAAAAAGAATTGCAGGAAAGTTGCAGGTCCTGACCTCATATCCTCCGCCACTATTAAGCATTGTGCAGATGAACTGGTCTCAGTTCTCACAGACATATTTAACTGGTCTCTGAGGGAATGCTGAGTTCCTGCATGTTTTAAGTCTGCTGTCATAATTTCCATCCAAGAAACCCAGCATTAGTTGCCTGAATGATTACAAACCTGTAGCATTAACATCTGTAATGATGAAAATATTTGAGCGAATATTATGTGAAATGTTCCGAGTGGTCAGGCTAGACCCTTTCCAGTTTGCACACAGGGCAAACAGGTCAGCCGAGGATGCTGTGTCCCTATGTCTCTACTCCATTCTACAGCACCAGGAGGCCCCAGGCAACTATGCAAAGGTCCTCTTTATAGATTACAGCTCAGAAAAGTTCCCTATTTTTTCATAAACTTCAACAAATGGGTGTCCATAACTCCTTATGTCACTGGATTTTGGATTTCCTACGGCAGAGAACACAAGTGACCAAAATCAATATAAAGATCTCTAAGGTCACATTAACACTGGTCAGGGTGTTTAGATAGATAGATAGATAGATAGATAGATAGATAGATAGATACTTTATTGATCCCCAAGGGGAAATTCAAGGTCTCAGTAGCATACAGACATCACACACAACATTCACTAACAGCAGAAAAAGTAATAAAAGTATATAATATAAAAAAATACAACTAAGCAATAAGGACAGTAGAAGATAAAGAATATACTAAAAAACAAATTATACTAAATAACACTAAATCTAAATCAAGTCTAAAACAGTATCCACATAGTGTTGTGCTTAGGGGTGATTAAGCATGAGGTGCTTGCAATGACTGAGGCAGGGACTGAGCCTGTGATTCTCTGTGCATAGTAGTTTCATATTCGCTGTACAGAAACTGCACGTCACACATCTAACTCTTTACATGTGTGGATGACACAACACTGCTGGGGCTTATTCCTGATGCTGCCAATAGAAACGAGGTCCTCTCACTGATGAAATGGTGTTCCCTCCACCACCTAGAGCTGAATGTCTCTAAAACTAAGGACCTAGTGTTCGACTTCCGCAGACGGGGGAAGGCCTCCCAGCCCTTGTTCCTCAATGGAGTGGAGGTGGATTGTACAGTAGGTTCTTAGGCACAACAATCACATCCTCTTTGAAATGGGAGGATAACTTAACTTGCACTAGCAAAAAAGCCCACCAGAGGCTTTCCTGCAGTTGAGGAAATTCGGGGTGGCCGCTAAGGGGATGTTGCAGTTCTCTTAATGGGCCTGTATCATTTTCACATCTCTTTACACTACTTTTACAGAACTCTGGTATTTGTTATGCTACTCATGCCAGTATGTTTATCTATTTATTCACTGTACCGTATGTGGATTTGCACTATCACTCTGCATACCTGCACCATGTCACTTTAACTTGACATCTGTCACTTTAGCCTCCTGAACTGCCATCCTGGTTGAAGTATGTTTATGTCATGAGGGGTATGCCTTCTTTTCTGCCTGTGTCAAGTGTGAGTCTGTGTGGGATACTGTACGGAAGCGGTCTTTTTGTGTCTTTGTTGATCATGACCTGTCATGCATGCTCTCTAATTAGGAGTTAAGAGTGCAACTCATGGAGTGGGAACCCATCAGTGAAATATACGGCCAAGATTCTATACAAAGTACAACGACGCAGAACAAGAGGTCAAAACTGAGTTGTATGACCAGCTACAACATGTCGTTTCCCCCAGCAGTGTACGCCTCATCATGGAAGATCTAACTGCAAAAGTGGGAAGTGATAACAACGGATAAAAGTGGCTGCAAGGTGACAGGGTTTGTGGTAACATCAACAACAATTTGCTTTATTCACGCGACGGCCATTGTGTAAACCAAAAGGAAGCTATGGGGTACACTGACTAATGACTATCATTACAGTTTTTTCTGAATGCTTATACACAACCGTGATTCTTATAGCACAATTTCTAAAACCATTAATTCTTATAGCAAAACCACTCACTGGGTTCACAAAACTAAGCACAAACACTGCTTAGCACTCAGTTTGCAATTTAGTAACACACACTTTGCACAACTGTAGGCACAATCCACTGCACAGCACTCTTTTTGCGGAACTGTAAACACAACTCACTGCTTTACACTCAATTTCCAAATGATCAACACACTCCTAGCCAATCTATAGACAATATTTACACTATTTTGCCAACTTTCTGGCACACTTTCTCATGTGAAAACTGTTTTAGATAATTAGTTCCCTTTGCAATCAGCCTAAGCACTATAAATAAGCCACAGGTAATGTACAATGGGTACAATGGAGGGAGCAGGAAGAGTGGGAAGAGTAAGAATTAGAGGAGGCTGAAGAATGGGACGTGGAGGTGAAGAAGTAGGAGGAGGAAGAGGACGCGGAGGTGAAGAAGTGAGAGGGAGAGGATGACAAGGACAAGGAGGTGAAGTTAGAGGAAGAGGACAGGGAGGAGCAAGAGGAGGGGGAAGAGGAAGGGTAAGAAGAGAAAGAAATAGCCCTTTTACAGGCAAAAAAACAGTCTACATGTGGGGTTATTGTCATGTCAGGCCTGGGTATGGCATTCCAGAATATATTTTCCCTGGTGCCTTGGACTAGGACATTGCATGTGATGTACAGTGGACGAAATTTTGAGAGACGACACGATGTAGACTGATTTTTTTTGTCTCAGTGAAATTGCTATTTTGTGTTTTGACTTGGAAAAACACACTTGTATTTGTTTTGATCTGTGTAAATAAACACCAATACTTGCCTTTTATTTTACTAGACTATTATTTTTCTCCAACTCAAAAATACATAGTTTAAAGAGCAACCTAACGCCCATGATCGTTTGCAACAACATTAAAATCATCATTATGTTTAGCTGATGCCAGTTGCACTACAATGTCCATATAGTTTGGTTTAGGCTGTGTTTTGACATGTAACCTTTACTCCCACCATGGGTGAGTCACATTAGTAACACAGTCAACATGAACGATTTCAGCCAACAGATTTGTTTGGTAAGAATGTGATATGTGTGTATGGTCTGCTCTAAAATACTGATACTGATTTTAAGTGAACTTTGTCATAAGCGAATGGATAGATGCTGTTACCGGTAAATGCTTGTGAATGCTGGTAAATAGTGCATGGTCAGGGTAACAGGTAATTGTGTAGCCTTTGTGCACACTGTCTCTAATTCCATGAATTTAATGTATTAATGTCCTCAACCAGCACATATCCATTTATGGAGTAATCCAATGATCTCCAATTTAGGTAATTACCCAGGGTGTAGTTCACAAAATCATTCTCCATATAATTCTGGATTTCGGATGGTGAGTTGACGTAGTCCCAAACATGCACATCAGTGATATGTCCCATGAATGACGTCCAATTTGGTCCAAGTATTACACTGTTGTTTGCAGCAAGGGAACCTCCAGGATTTGCAAGTTTCCTGACACTGGGCGTCTTATTGACGATCATCTGAGACATCCCAGTGCTCCCATCCCAGGCTGTACATAGTGAGTTCCACTTATTCAAGTTGTACTGTAGGCCAAAGAAAAGGAGACTCTTGTCCTCAATGCGCAATTCATAGTGTGGTTGTTGACTGAAATGCCCAAATATTGTGAGAGCAGCTGGTTGTCCGGTTATGTCTAGCGAAAAGAGAACATTGTCATTTGATAATTGGTCTGTGTAAAAGCGTAAGCAGAAAGTGGCTGAGGAGAGGGCTTTTGAGACTAACGGTGTAAGCCTCACATAAGAGCTGACGTATCCCTCTGGAAAAGAAAATACTTGTCCTCCGAGACCTCTTTTATCTGTGGGACAACAAAAACAATGCAACACATTACTGTTACTCTCAGGCCTGCTTTCTGCACTGTGCTTGAATGACATTTGTACAGTTACAAATTTTATTGGATTTGTCACTTTGTTAAAAGCATCCGCTGTTGTATTATACTGTAAGAGCCATTTTGAGAGTTGTGAATGCTAAAGATGTTGCCACTGGTTATTTAAAAAGGGTATGAATCATTTTGGACATGCCATTTTTCATAAAAAATGTTAAAAAAGATGAAAATACTTCTTTTTAATTCCATGTTTGTCCCACTTGTCCACTAGCCACTGTCTGTCCACTAGCCACTTTTTACCACTGTCTTACTGCCTCACTGTTTGCATGTGTGTGTGTGCTATATTAGCACATGCATAACCCCTCCCTACATCCCACATCCGGATTGTGGCCACACTTATATCTTTACTTAATATAGTTATATATATTAATATACCTTGCTTTATCTTCTACTGTCCTTATTGCTTAGTTGTGTTTTTTTTATATTATCTACTTTTTTAATTACTTTTTCTGCTGTTAGTGAATGTTGTGTGTGATGTCTGTATGCTACTGAGACCTTGAATTTCCCCTTGGGGATCAATAAAGTATCTATCTATCTATCTATCTATCGATCTATCTATCTAGCCAGCCTGACGAGCCAGACCCACATCAAGATATAGGGTCTGGGAACTCACTATTTACAGTGCTCAATCCGAGGGGCGGGATAAACAGTTTCAAATTCCCTCTGCACCCAATAGGATAGCAATACAACTCGTGTCCCATGCGTTTTCCCACCAGCGGAGCTAGTTGGCTAGTTGATCAAACTCTTGCCAACTTAAAAAAAGCTTAACTCGTGTCGCACTGTTTGCCATCAGCAGCATCCATCTTCTTTGTTTTCAAGTAGCAGGGACCGTCACAACTCTGCCATCATTATGTTAAGCCTGCCCACCGACTCTATACACAATGTGATTGGCCTGATCGAAGTTTAATTTTTCCAGCTCGCAAGCCAATGGAGAGTTGCTAGACTACCCTGGCAGCAAATTACATTTGCTGTCGCTAGGGTGCGTCTAGATTTCTAGGCTAACATTGTCTTGCAAACTTTTGGCATGTGGCAGGGTCATTTTCAGTCAGAACAAACATATTTATAAAGAGAAAATCAACATTAAATCAGTATTTTCCAGGAGTATGAATATATTTTTTCTTAACTAAATACATATATGATATATACGTATATGACTCTTCATATCAGCGGATTGGGTACTGGGACTTTTTTGGTCCAATTCAAGCACTGTTTATACGTGTCAAAATAAAAAAAAGCTTACCTATATCTAATCTGGCATCTCCTTTACTTATCCCCCTGTTAGTGACCACGATGCATGAATAGTTGCCCTCATCTGAGATTTTGGTGTTCTTCACAAGTAAGGATAAATCATAGCTGTTCATCCAGTTGGTGTCTGCCAACTGAAATCGTTCATCCTCTATTTGTGTACCACCATCGAATTTCATCACAAGGTCACCATCTTTCCTCCAGAAGACCTGCATTATTTTAAATTCCCGTTGTGCTTTCACCACACAGTTCAGCCTTGAGGACTGGCCAGGGTGACCAGTGCTGCTCTGACACTCCATAGTCACAAAATCTGATATGTGAATAAACAGGAGCCAGAAATGAAACATATTAAACACACACAAGACATTTGTTATTTCAACTGCTATGAACAATTGCACAAGACCAACATTTTTGTATTTGCACTAGCAATTTAAAGGCATCTGGTGCAGTTTTGGGTTCCAGGCCTCCCCCTAGACTCGCAGAGTATTTATATTAGTTTACCATGGCAGTGTAGATACTCCTCACAACTTGAGACCTTCCCCCAGACACCGGTACATATGGGCATTTGTTTTGGAGCCGAAGGAGTAACATGCACAGTCAATCTCCAAAGATATAGGCCTACTGACCAGGGAATGTTCCACAATTCTCGTGAGGTCACTGGGGCGCCGACAGCCCAATGACAAGGGTTGTTTTTCACCTGCATTGTAGCTATACTAGGTGCGCAACAGATCCTGAAGTTGCCTACAAAAAGGATCCAAAGCTTCCATCTTTGCCCATAAAAGGAGATCCGGGTTAACTGAAGCTAACTGCCTATTCCCATAGGAAAAACCGCAAGATACCAGGTCTCCTTATATGGACAAAGCTGGTAGCTTTTTTGTAGGTGAACTTCAAAGGGTCTATTCTCTATGTTAGAAGTTTGCTTACCATCAAAATGACACTTAATCTGTTAAGGCAAAAAACTGGCATAGGATGCCTTTAACCATGTTTGTAACCACTGCTGGTGGCCAAAGTCTTTAAAACTCACCAGCAGTTGATGGGGCAGTTACAGTGAAAATCCCCACAAGCAGAATTCCAATGGCTGAAGACATAATCTAAGGATATACAAATAAACAAGTTGATGAAATAGTTGACCATGCAAGGCATGATATGGCACACACTAAAACATGTCCTTTGTAAAATGAAGTCTGATAGTCTGATCCTGGCTAGATAACACCTCAATTACACATCTGACACCTTAACCATCAGCACAGGCGCCCCCCAGGGCTGTGTTTAGCTCTGCTGTATAACATCTACACTAGCCTAAATTGCGGTGTTTGCAAATAAGCCCAATACAGTCATAACAGAACCTCAGTCAGATCGTGTGGCCTATTGGTGAATGGAACGCTTTCATTCTGCACTTGGCCAAGTGGAAGCCAGCATTGTTTCTTGTTTGTTTCTGCATTGCTAGTTTTATCCTAGAAGTATCCTTTACGCCTGTTGGTTCTCCTCCTCTGTAGGCTAATCATATAGGCAACTATATTTTAACAGCCCAATTGAAATATATTTTATTTAACATACTTTAACATTATTTGACACACTTCTGTACTCATTTCACAATTATTATAACTGATGAAAATCACAAAATTATAGTTCTAGCTACTTCAAGCCCGACCATTTCTGGTATTATCAGCTCGGCCTGGCTTGATAGTCGGCATGAGGCTAATAATAACGAAATCGTGTGCATTTAGGCCTATATTGTCTAAATGCCTTGAACGGACTATCCAGAATTATTGCTATGTCATTGAGTAATTATTTAAGTAGGCTGTTTTGCATAGCCTGGTTTGACCTCTATTAGGCTAACGTTCCTAATGTTGTTTTTTCGGTGCTTCTGTCGACCAGCAAATGTATAGCCTTTTGCATCCTTGTTTTTTAGCTGATGTTAAGCCATCTCCGTCTGAATCACCAGAGATTGACACATTAACTTTGCAAAATGCGCACATTTCATAAAAATGATCAACTCTCATCTCCATAGCATAACCTTCGCATAACACCAACAACAATTTATTGCACCATCTGTTGGTTGCAGCTAGGCCTACAACAAAAAAAGTTTGGACAATACATTTGGCTCTTAATGGACAAATACGAAGTTTCTTGCATACTTGTTAACATACCTCTAAAAAGCTTTTGATACGATATGGGCTTTGTTAAGCACTAGCGGTCCCCAAGTCGCAGTAACACTTTCAGTTTCGTAATGACGACTGTTTATCATAGAGGACCACACCGAGGTGAAGTTAGTTTGATATTTGATATTCGGATATTCGACAGATATTAAAAAAAAAAAATTATGCGGCCGGTTTCACCCCGTGTTTGCAGACAATGTACAAACAGATGACCTGTCTACTTGCTCCCAGCCGACCTTAGGGACCGTCTAAAAAGTACCTTCTGAATTACCTTCATAGTCTTTTTTGTGAATAGCTTTGACATCATGTGACCTAGTGACTCCAAACCAATTCAAAATAGTTATCCTATATGGGACTCATCAGACACACCTCTTTTTATAGTCACTATATGCACACAGTATTTTATATGAATATTTTAAAGAAAATACCTTATTTCCCATAAGAAATTGTCTCCTTTTGTTCAATACCTCCCAAGCCATGTGACCTAGTGACTCCAAACCAATGCAGAATATTTATCCTATATGGGACTCATTGGGCACACCTCTTTTTATGGTCACTGTATGCACACTGTATTTTTTATGAATATTTTAAAGAAAATACATTATTTCATATAAGAAACAGTCTTCTTTTTTTCAATACCTCCCAGGTCATGTGACCTAGTGACTCCAAACCAATGCAGAATTGTTATCCTATATGGGACTCATCAGACACACCTCTTTTTATAGTCACTGTATGCACACTGTATTTTATATTAATATTTTAAAGACAATACATTATTTACCATAAGAAACGGTCACCTTTTTTCAATACCTCCCAAGCCATGCGACCTAGTGACTCCAAACCAATGCAGAATAGTTATCCTATATGGGACTCATCGGGCACACCTCTTTTTATGGTCACTGTATGCACACTGTATTTTACATTAATATTTTAAAGAAAATACATTATTTCATATAAGAAACAGACTCCTTTTTTTCAATGCCTCCCAAGCCACATGACCTAGTGACTCCAAACCAACGCAGAATAGTTATCCTATATGGGACTCATCAGACACACCTCTTTTTATGGTCACTGTATGCACACTGTATTTTATATGAATATTTTGTAAAAAAAATACATTATTTCCTATATGAATGGTCCTCTTTTTTCAATACCTCACAAGTCATGTGACCTAGTGACTCCAAACCAATGCAGAATAGTTATCCTTTATGGGACTCATCGGGCACACCTCTTTTTATGGTCACTGTATTTTATATGAATATTTAGTAAAAAAAATACGTTATTTTCTATATGAATGGTCCTCTTTTTTCAATACCTCCCAAGTCATGTGACCTAGTGACTTCAAACCAATGCAGAATAGTTATCCTATATGGGACTCATTGGGCACACCTCTTTTTATGGTCACTGTATGCACACTGTTTTTTATATGAATATTTTGAAGAAAATACATTATTTCCCATAAGGAATGGTCTCCTTTTTTTCAATACCTCGCAAGCTTTTTTCTCGCTAGACATCACAGATCAACATAGAACTGTTCTGCTATGTGATACTAATCAGACACATGTCATTGTGAAATAATATTTAGCATGAACTATTATATTTAATTTTTTTTAAAGAATCATATTTATTTCCTATGGAAAACAGCTTTTTGCTCAATAGCTGCCATATAAGGGGTCCTAGACAACACAGATCAATACAGAACTGTTCTGCTATGGGGTACTTATCAGACACACCTCAATATGAAAAATGATTTGGCATCTACTATTATATGGAAGGTATTGAGAAAACACAGTTTCCATAGGAAACAAATGGGTACTATAAAATAGTATGTGCAAAAATTATATTAATTTGAGGTGTGTCTGATGAGTCACTGGGTCACATGGCTTGGGAGGTATTGAAAAAAAGGAGACCATTCCTTATGGGAAATAATGTATTTCATATAATTCATATAAAATACAGTGTGCATACAGTGATCATAAAAAGAGGTGTGCCCGATGAGTCCCATATAGGATAACAATTCTGCATTGGTTTGGAGTCACTAGGTCACATGGCTTGGGAGGTATTGAAAAAAGGAGACCGTTTCTTATATGAAATACTGTATTTTCTTTAAAATATTCATATAAAATAGTGTGCATACAGTGACTATAAAAAGAGGTGTGTCTGATGAGTGCCATATAGGATAAATATTCTGCATTGGTTTGGAGTCACTAGGTCACATGCCTTGGGAGGTATTGAAAAAAGTGAGACCATTCCTTTTGGGAAATAAGGTATTTTCTTTAAAATATTCATATAAAATACTGTGTGCATATAGTGACTATAAAGAGGTGTGTCCGATGAGTCCCATATAGGATAACTATTTTGAATTGGTTTGGAGTCACTAGGTCACATGATGTCAAAGCTATTGACAAAAAAGACTATGAAGGTCATTCAGAAGGTACTTTTTAGACGGTCCCTAAGGTCGGCTGGGAGCAAGTAGACAGGTCATCTGTTTGTACATTGTCTGCAAACACGGGGTGGCCGCATAATTTTTTTTTTGAATATCTGTCGAATATCAAATATCAAACTAACTTCACCTCGGTGAGGACCACCTACCGTTGCAGATTGAAGATAGGCGGTCCCCCAAAGAAACTGGTCTATGGCTCAGCCATGAGAAAACAGCCAGCCCTATGAAGTAGCCTAATGTATCACAATATATTTTTAACCATCATTAACACAATTATAATTAATACAATTAAAGACGATATTTGATAACTGGCCCTCCATTCCAGTTCCACTGGATATGAACTGTTTTCTGTTTCCTGCGATTTCTGCTTGATTTTTGCAGTCAAAATAAATCTGCTTAAATACACAAACTAAAATATCTCAAAATGTTTTACTTATTTGCAACATTGTTTTAACCCTCTATGAGTGGACAGTGTCAAGGTCAATGTTTATTACCATTTTTATCTTTGATAAATGTCTGTCTGTTTGGTTTGAGAGAAGGTAGACCTGCATAAAATAAAAACAAAGCCGTATTGTCATATCAATACTTTTAATGTTTTTAGAAATACAGCACGCATAATTGAGTTTTTTGTTTTCCCATTTCCACTGGTAGGGGGGTATGGGAGGGGTGGAGTGGAGTGAGGAGGAACTGAACCTGGACGCCTTTACCAGCAGGCCTGGCACATTACAGCTCAACACAGAACCAGTGAGTGTACAGTACATAAAGTGCTTCGGTCAAAAAAAAGTATAAAATTAAGAAAGGCATATCAAAACAATGATGACCAGAGGAGGGATGGGGTTTGAGACTCACAAAGACTGAGGATAGGGTGAGGATGGCAGCATCTTTTCATATCTCAATATCATTACAAAAACAACAGAACAAATAAAAGAGAAAATGGAGGCATTTCTGGAGAGGGGACTGGGGGAATGGCACTCAGCCCAGGATGAGGCTGGACTTGCCCCCAGGGGGGTTCCTGCGGCCAGAGGGCACTCCGGCTGCCTGGGTGGAGCCTCCACCAGAGGGCGCTGTCTCCTCCCTCGGCTCACGGGCCTCTGGCTCCTCTGTGCTCTCTGCTGGTCATAGAGAGAGACTGTCAGATTCTGGCTCAACTGTCCAATAACAATTCCACATCTGTACACAAAATGTTACCATCATCGCTTTTTCACTTGACCCAGTTAGTCACCTCACTCACATCAAGACCTTCTGAAATGTCTAGCTTGCCCACACAAAAGCATACAATGCATTCAGATAACAAATGAACAGAAACATTCATTGCAAGTATGAACGGCCTCATTCCACTCTAGAACATTTTGAAAAAGGGGCAAACAACTTTAACAAGACAGTTCTTTGTAAATTATTTCCTAGCCATCACCAAAACCTGATATTTAACTGAGCACATATTGGCATATACTGAGCAAGATATATTAATTAAGATATAATAAAATATAGGTTACCCATTCTTAGAACAGTGTACAACTAACCTGCATTCATTGTGTCATGGTCAACATCCTGAGAGAGGGAAAAAAGTAATGTTAAATGTTAAAAGTAAAGTAGATGTTGATTAATAGAACAGTAAATCACAATGATTCATTTCAGTTCTCCGACAGTAAGTGCACAGAGAGGTGTACTATGAAAACAGTGCACGCGCATTTCTGCTGAAATAGATGCCTGATAAGTGCCCAAAAAGCGTTGCAATATGGCGGCCGAGTGGAGGGACTTGCCTAAAAGGACTTTGTTTTAATCACTGTGGTCATATGTCTATGTATGCAATCTTCACTTTATGTGTCGAGTGTGTTTTTTAATCTGGACTTATCTGGAGTCTGTGTGTGTGTGTGTGTGTGTGTGTGTGTGTTGCTTCCTATGGATGGACATAATGAAACAATGGGCAGAAAGTGAAGTTCTTGGAGTGGTGTGTGGGGAGCATTCCGTTGCTCACCTCAGCAGAGTTCACCTCAGCTGGGCCGTCCTGGTCCAGGTTGTCCTGGCTGGAATGCTGGTTCTGGCATCTCCGCAGGGGAGCCGAAGGTTCCCCACAAAGCACACCAGTTGGCTTCCCACCTGCCAGCACAGCACAGCGGATCAAAGTCTGAATCTTTACATCTCAATACATCAGCACATCCAAGACTACTGACAGAAAAAAAAAGAAAATTATTAAAAATAAAATAAAAATTAAATAAATAAATAAAAAAAAAAAGAGGTTTGCAGGGTTCTACCACTAACTCTGTTGTAGGGCTGTCACTTTTGTGAAAAAAATCCTGTTCGATTCTTGAGACATAATTGTTCATTGAATCGATTTTTCATGTCTAAAGAAGTTTCAATTTTCAACGCCAAATTTAGGACAATCCACGGACAACTAACAGGCATTAGGACGAACGTAAAGGGGGCGCTTGAAGACGCACAATGGCGTGAAGTTTCGTGCACAATGACAAACAGAGTGCAACATTCTCGAAAAACAATAAGCAGAGTGGACTGCCATAACATCGGTGAAAAACATAACTGCAGGCTTCAACGTGGCTGTGTTTACAATTAGAACTGTCAAACAAATTTCGCCTACTCACAGTTTGCATACCGCTTTGTCCTTCCCCATAGTTTGATATACCCAAACCCCGAAGTGCTTCCATATCGAACTCCAGTTATTAGGGCCTATCACTCGTATCTCTCATGTTGCACAGGTTGATCGCGTTGTCCTCAATTTTTTTGGCAAAACACCAGCAGCACAGCAGCCGATTGAAAAGGCTGTTTCCGGTGCGTAAAATTGGTGGGAATTTTCTTTTTAGCTTTCGCAATGCTTACTGCACTTCGGAATTCTTTGTTATTTTTCTGCTTGTTCCTGAGTTTTGTTACATCTATCTTTTTCATTTGCTTAATTTGTTTAAAATTAATAGTGTACATATTTGGTTAAAATCGATTCCCTATTTTAGTTTTCGAAACTTGTGTTGGTTGGTCCAATCGTGCAATTGTCCAATTGTGCAATCGATTTTCGAACGTAAAGTGACAGCCCTACTCTGTTGCAGACTACAGAGTCTCCAACTATTAATTCCAAAGAAAAAACATTAGGAAGTTCTAGTTAGGTGATTAAAGTGTGAGCATTCAGGTTTTACTGGAATGCCAAACTGGTTGAGCAAACAGCAGCCATATGACCCCTGGAATCAACCCATCAATATCGGAGTTTGATCGTAATTTTCTCAGTGGATTTGTCTGTATTTTTTCAACAAACAATACAGAGCCAACATTGCAGGAGTGGGAAGTACTGACACAAGCTGTTATGTGCCAACAATACAGTCATAACAGAACCTCAGTCAGATCGTGTGGCCTATTGGTGAATGGAACGCTTTCATTCTGCACTTGGCCAACAGCACAGGGTGCTTCAGCACATAATAAGGGGGTCACAGCACAGTAGGTGCCATGTCTTGACACACAAGCTGGAAGCCAGCATTGTTTCAATGAACTTGCACATGCCGAGAGCTTCAGAATAAAGGGGCTTACACATAGGAACTACACTGCGCTGGTCACTTGGTTGATCTAATGACCCAAAGATTTGTTTATTGTGCTTGCTGCCAGGCTCAGCGCAAAATGGCTGTGATATACAGCGCGTCATAAGGCTTAGCTCGGCGCAGTGGCAAACCGTTCTTTAAAATAATGGCTTTCAGAGCACAGTGGTGCCATTACCCAAGGCCTGTCTTTGGCTGGGATCAGATCTGAGGAGCGGTCCACAAAACCCACTCAAAGTCAGACGACTTCTTGGTCACCGCAAATTATTCAAAATCCCCATATTATTTTCCCATAGGACAAATCTCTCTCTATGGCCAAAAATGGCAGCATTTTAAAAAGGGATACTGCAACAGTGGTAGGCCTACCGAAAACTTTATGCCGTACGACTGATGTCAAAAATGTCTAGAAAACACAACACTGAATTTATGTGCTTCAATGCTGACCTGTTGAATGTATGCTACAATGGTTTATTAAAATAAAATGTACTTTAATGAAAAGTAATTTAAACTATATTGAATCCAAGCAATAGTGAGAAACAAAATTCTGCAATGTCTCCCGTGAGTCATGTCAGGTGTGGTGGTATGGGGACGAAGACAGCGAATGAGCAGAGCTTTCATCTCTAACATCTTCAGCAGAAGGGCCCCTTTAGCTTGGTCCCTAACTTCATACTTACTGCCTTCTTGGTGACACGGCTGAGGGGGCTGCTCTGGGTTCTGTGAGTGTGCTCACTACTCCTGCAGTGTACATGAGTGCTGTTAAGGTGTGTTGCCTGAAGGGCACTGAAGTTGAACAGTACACTTCTATGTACAAACCTCATCTACAAGGGGGCATCAGCTTGGTTCTGGCCTATCTAAAGCCAGATTCAGCTTGGCGAGTGGAAGAGAAATATGCTTCTCATTCATTGCTTGACTATTGATGGTTAATGAGTCACAAAATCCAAGAACCTGTGCTTGGATTTCCTTGATATTTTGATTTCACTTTGCCACATTTTTGTTTACTTTTTTGTTTTGTTATGTGGTATATAATGATCACTATGGTTTGTAGACATCAGGATGAGAGAACGAGTTTGAAATTGTAAAGCATGTATTTATATAACCTCAACCATATTCAAGACATACTTTGAAGTAACATACTTTTATAACATTTTAAACAACAAGTTTAACTTATACTAAGCGCTTTCAGACATACGTGTAAGACCGGAGGTTCTGCGGATGTTAAACGGTGGGGCCGTATATCTGAACGACATAACCGGTCACCACCGCACCCCCCCCCCCCCCCCCCTAGTATTTCCTCCGGACATTATGTAAATGTACTGTGTCTGAACGAAGCGTAGAACATGCGGTTAAAATTCACACCTTCAGAGGGCGTGTCGGTGACGTTTCTTTCGTGCGTCCATGTGGTTAAATCTGACTTAAATGCCAGTGTTATGATGGAGTGCCATAGGCTAGTGCTGTCCAGAAACGTTCTGCTACATAACATTGAAAACAGATAAATGTGTTTATTCGAAGCACACATGTAGGTCAATTTCAAGTGTGCACTTACGTGACTACTTCAAGTATTAGCCTACGCACAATAGATTTTTCTTCTTTAGCCTCCATAATGCATACACTTTGTAAACAAACAGCAGCTGTGACAGCGGCCGCATATATTCTGAGTCATATCTCGCCACTCGACAACCACACGGATATTCTGTAATGTGCGTGTATGTCGTTCACACATAGGTCCGTATAAGGTCCGCAGGTTAGCATCATATCTGAATCATCCGAAGGGTAGGATCTTAGTTTGACAAACCTCCGCATATACTCCGGAGGTTATATCTGAAAGCGCTTACTATTAACATACTGAAGCTATTCTACCAGAATTCCCCCTATGTGCACTCTGTATCCCTATGTCTCTCACTGTGGATGGGTGAAGCCTGTTTGAAAAAAAGCATGCTTTTTGCAGCTGCAGAGATAAAGACGTCATTGGAGGCGGGCTCTACTCAAAACGGCTAGTATGAGAAAAAACGAGTGAACGATATGTAACCCATGAACGATCTGTGACCTGTGATCACTGTATAAACCCCCAAACTTTGTGTAAACCTCTGAACTTGTGCTACGGTGAAAAGTTCGTACCCTTAGCAGCAATAGTGCCGACTTGCGAAGATAAGACCGAACAACGATCCTTTCATAACGCCCCCTGTGGGTTCGAAGTTGCCAAATGTTGTGTCAGCATCTAAGAAGGGGTATAAATGTTGGTATTCAACAATTGTTCGGGAGTGCGATCCACTCAGGCTTTGCGCTATGTAGTCATTAAAGGAATTTTGCTTGGAACTCTGCCGGACTTTTGCGCCTTCTTTTTGGGATAGGTTTTTGACTTCAGCACTTATAATGGCGTATTTTTGTTACGTTGTAGACAAGATATTTGGACTTAATTTCTGGCCCGAGTCTGAATATCTGTCAAGACAGTTATCACACACATTAAGATCAGGGACTATCGGTTTGGACAACTTAAATCCTCTAGACCAGTGTTTCTCAAAGTGTGGTCCGCAAGCTATCCCAAGTGGTCCGCGAGCAGATGTGGTAAAATGTAATATAGAGGAGTTGTTTGCAATATTGAACCAACTTGTATGTAAATCCAAACAGTTCTGCAACACTGTCTATGTAAGACATGGCAGTTTAAATCATATGAATCCTCTGACACAATAAGCAAAGTGCAAAAACAATAAGCAAGGTGGTTCTATATAGAACCTAGAGCCTATAGCCTCTGTTGGTGTATATGTAGCCTAAGCAGGAAGTTAATTTGCCAGTATAAGCAAATCTGGAATTGTGACGTGCATTGAGTGTATAACAAGGAAACACACAAAACCAAACTAAGGGTGTCACGATTCTCCAAATCCTCGATTCGATGCAATTTTCAATTTTAAAGTCACAATTCGATTCGATTTTCGATCTTTTTTTCAACATTACTATTAATTCATTCCTTATATGCTATTTACTCTTTTTGGCCTTTTCCTTTTCGGGGGGCTTTTATTTTGAAACCGTTCCAAACGCGAGGTTGTAATGTAAACAGAACCAACATTAGGCTAAAACAGAGACGTGAACATAATGAAATGAAACACAGAATTATAATTTGATCGTTTCAGCACACTTCGAAGAGACCCAAGGTTAGTGTTCATGGATACTTATCAATGTGCATTTTAAGCCTTAAAGTAACTTTGGACTGTAACTAGATCATCTTTTCACTTGCTAAGTTGAGTAGGGTAAGTTAGTTTTAATTGACGTGAATGAACGAGTACATCCACACCGGTGATTTCAAAGTAGCAAGAGGCGCTTTGATTTCGGTAGGTTGATGTGTACATTTTAACTGGCTGCAGCCTAAAATTAGAGGAGTGTTGATGCTGCAGTTCAGCATGTGCGTTTGTGCGTCTCGGCATACATGCTGGATGTGACATTGGGGGTGTGGCTGCATCGTCGATTCTACTTTTAAATTCGAAGTTCTCTGATTGAGATCTAAAATCGAAATCGTGACACCCTTATTGATGATGCTCAAGGGGGTATTCCAAGTACGTGGTTTAGTGACAAACCTGGGTAAGTTAACTCAGAGTAAGTGGTAAACCTCCTAATAGAAGAGCTGTATGGCTTCATTCTCCTAACAAAACAATGCCATAGGACTCTTGCTGTAGGATGTTAACTACAACTTAACTACAAGTTAACTTCACCAGGTTTGTCACTAAACCACGTACTTGGAATACCCCCCAGGAATAGCATGAAAGCGTCGTTACCAGGCGGGTTGTTCCTCCTGTGAGCATGGGGGTCTTCAGGTTCAGCAAAGATGCTGGAGGCCATTTTGTTCTTGCGGGTGGACTTTTCCTCATCTGCACCAAAGGAGATATTGGAGGCGCCACCTGGAGGACGCAACACCCTGCAATGGACAATACGGTGATCCCACTTAGAAGATACCGAAACATGCACATATGGATTGAGTATGCTAATACTTTACATTTGGAATACTGGCACTGGATACTGACACTGATACTGATAGATTTAAATCCCAATGAAGAACAGTAGGCTACCTTAACACAAAGGTCCTTCCACACCTGACACCACTAACACTTTTAAACCTTTTCACCAGTAACTAATTTAAAGGCCCCCCCCCCCCATTTTCATTGTCACTGCTTAATGGACCATCCTCAGTCTGGACCAATCTCATGAAAATAAACAACAAATCTTAAGAGATGACCCATTAAAATTGCGGGCAGTCATTACTCAAGTTGACAAGTGAAATGGCTCTTAACCGCGCAGAGAAATGGGAAAGAGAGCCTTTTGGTGCTGTCTGGTACTCCCACTGTCAGGATCGTTGTGGAGCACCGTCCACAACTACTTATCCATGCCTGTGCCCCGCCTCTTTCTATTTCACGCTATAAAAATACCAGTCTGAATAACCAGCTGACTCGTAATAAGCGGTTTGGTTGAAGCTTCAACAATAACATTACTATAGCCGATCAGAAATAAAGAGGTGATGATTAATGGCCCAAATTTCGAGAACGAGTGAATGGTCTTTAGCAACCGCAGCGGAGCAGGAGGTGCCTAGTCTGGGAGCGGGTTTTAAAATCCACTACAAAGCGTGGACCGCACCCAACCACAACGAACATACACTGCACACACAGCAGTACAAGTCTAACGTTAATGCGCTTCTAAATTCAGACAATCGACTTTGTCGAAGGCATGACTGCTTACTACACCCACAACGACAGCGTTGCATGCCATTGTCGGATATGACAACCATCTGACAGAGTAGCGGTAGCTGCTAAGGGCAGCAGGTGTATATGCCGCATATAAACTTTGGAGCTAACGTTACAGTACGGGTTTATGGAATAGCGTCAACGTTACAGGAATCAAATCACTTAGCAGACATGGTTTATGGATAATGCACATCAGCCTATTCCATAGTAGGGATGTCAAAACATTAATGACCCGGTATGAAGAATGGTAATGCATAGGTTATTCCCTTAAAACCTTTTCGCTCCACCACTACATCAAGGTTGTGTTTGAAACGTTTGGGATTCAACTAGCTTGATGCTACCCACGTGCTTTCAATTATAGATGTCAGCGAACGTTAGTCCAATAGAAGACATTACATCCAATTCAGATCAGATTATCCAAGCATCACCAGTTATCTGAACAAACACCTAGATAGACGAGGATGGGTCTACTTTTCACATAGCTAACATAAGCTCACCGATCATAGTTTTGCTCCATCGCCAGATATTAATATTAACGTTAGCCGCCAAGCGTATGCTACAGAGAAGGGATTTCCATACCTGCAACGAGCAGGATGAGAGACCCTATCCCCACTCAATAAGAATAACGTTTAGAAACGGTATAAAATGTCCATGGGGTAATAGCGTTATGGCAACAAACAATTTGAGCATGAAATAACGTTATACAACTTTAACAGTAGCAGCTATGCATTAAAAAAGCAGATGATCTCGCAAAAATGGTCAAGAAGATGGGTGTGGAAATGACTGCCACTCCCAACGATTTTAGGACAGCTGTGCAGCTCATAATAAGGTTTATTTGAAAACCCTTCAGTGCATTTAATTAAGAGTCCAACCAAACTATACCAATGTTTGATGAACCGCACAATGCATAAAGCAATGACACGACATGAATGTCACATTTATCATAGATTACCACCTGAGGTGGAGATCTGCCATTGTTCAACGTAAGGTGTCGGTGGGTTGTACAGTATGCAGCCCGACGTTACAAAGGGTTATTGTATCGACTGTGCCAACACGAAATCAGGAACCAAATAACAAAATGGGCATGCTGGCAGCAACATCGACCGTTATTTTAAAACATCGCTCATATGGTTTCATGATAAATAACCATATTTCTTTTGTTTGTTAGCATTGTAGCCACCACGCCAAATTCTTGGCAGAACGTTAGCTAGCTAGCTGTTAGCTAGCGTTGCCTCGCTAGCTGAATTACACTGTTCATTCAAACCTGAACTTGCTTATTTGTACCTGGAACTGCTTTTGGATCCTGGCTCCAATCCTTTAAATGTGGTTGTCGTCGTCATTTTGTTACTGTCGAAGGGTTGGTGAATGGTCAAGTATTAAATCGCAGATTTTCTTGCCAGCCTTATCCTCTTGATTTCACCGCCTCATACTCGATTCGACTCGGCCCGTACTAAATTGATCAATCTGCTGCTAAATAGTGAGGATGGCATTTGACCATCCGGTTCCCACCCACAAGACCAAACCCGTTTTGATTGGACGAGTATTTGTCAGTTTCAACGGTGATTGGTCCTTTCAGAGGAAATGACAGTTCTGAAAAGGTGCAGCCTCATCATTTAATGCAGATTCGCTAATGAAATTGCTTACATTTTTGTGCTTGTGATGAGCTCAAGACATCTGCAAATTATACTTTTGTATTTTGTCGCAGTTTGCGGTAGTGCAACAAGCCTTACATAGAGGCATTATTTTTTTCCTCAGAATATGTGGCTGACTTTAAAAGCCCTCGACCAGGCCTGTCAAATACAGCTCCCTGCTCCAGAATTGAGGTCGTTAATTGACTGGAGAAATGTATTGCTCCGTCTGGGACTTTTTGTGTGTTATCCATTTAGTGCCAGCTGAAGAACAGGATAATTTGCTAAACTTGACCAAGTGTGCAGGAAAGACATCAACCTTTCAGACAGTCGATAGTTTCAACTCTGTAATGCTAATGCATAACATAAAGCCTTGACACACTCTTCTCTTAAGCTCATGTGGAGCTCACCAAGACCAAGGTTTGACAAATGACAAAGATTAACAAGATGGCCTAGAAATCTTCTATTTGATTTTGTCCCAATCAAATGATGTTTAATCTAAACATCAGTTTTACAAAATTACTTTATTCTAACAAAGAACTTATTTGACAACACATTCCACATGACACTGTAAATGTGACCAAATCAGAGTAATACAAGGGACATACAAGACATTACCACTACAATATATAAAAAGATATAAAACCCCATTTTTTGTGAGAAAACTTAAACAGTCCTTTCACTAGTTATCATTATTCCCCACTGTTACAAAAACACTTGGTTCTTACATCTGCCCACAGACTACCATGCAAGCCATAAAATGTTTGGCAAGGAGCCTTTGTTGTTCTGTTAAAATGTCTGCCTTGTGGTCAAAATCTGATAAAATGTGATAACTTTGATGTATAAAAATAAAGACAAAAACGAAGACACTGTACAACCGTATTCGTGTGTAACTGTGAGAATGTCAGTCCGTATGGTTTTGGCTTTGTCGGGAAAAGTGGACAGGGAGGAGAGGCGAGAGGAAGGGACCAGGCGGGGGGGCGACGAGGAGACACTGCTGGGGAGTGATGACGAGGGAGGAGGGATGATGTGGGACTCTTGGCTTTACTTAAGACCTCCTGTTTGTTGCTGAAATACATCAATTGTATCTTCATCCTCCATTTCCAACTGCAGAAGAAAAAGCCAAAATACGAAGCTTGTAACTGCATGCAAATGTAACAGCATATCAAGGTGCAGTACTGAGAGATGAAATAAAGAGACAGAACGCCCTATGCCCTGCAGTACAGAATGTGATGACACTTTATGACATTCAAGCCATAACACATAATTCCAGAGAACTCATAACTGAAATAGAAGTACACGGACAAGCTCACAAATTGTTACTTAAAGGGAAGAAAATGATGCTTTCAAAGACTTTATATAAACAGTCTAAAATACTTCAGTGAGGCATTTTAATTTAAAGACATTTTATATCCTGAATACGTTTGTGGTCCGAACCCTCTTTTAAAAGCACTTAGCTTTGTAAAAGCCCACTGACTCGAACATAATGCTTCAGACAGCACACTTCCATGCAGCCAATAAATGGTTTTGAATCAGTTTATTGGGAATAAACCAAATATGTGTGTGTCTTGTAACACCTTATTCTGATCGAAATAACCCGAAAAAGGCCATATTTGGTTTACTAATAAACCGTTTGCACATCCTAGCAAAGCCTGTTTTAAACAGAATATTGGGTCATGAAAACAACTTAAACAGAATATACTTCCAGAAGGAAGAGTGTTGTAGGCCTGCGCATGCTGAATTCGCACAGAATTAGGATGAAATTCACTAATTGTCTCACACACTTTCCTAAATCATGGCGAAACTACGCGTACACTTTTGGCGAGACGAGGAGACAAACTTATGCCTTGCAATCATGCAATGTCATGGAGTTCATCGACAGGACAAAATGTCGTAATAGCGACGTATTTAAAAAGATTTGTAAAAAACGTCAGCGTACACCTGAACAAGTGAAATACAGGTGGAAGACCCTTAAGATGTATTATGCAGCCGAAAGAGGGGAATTCCACCAGCGGAGATTTACGACATGACCTCGGGAGCCTATTTGTAGGCTGCGTCGCTGACTTATTCGGTATAATGTTGATTGCTATGTAAACAAGAATATGCTCAAAATGTAACATTCTACTTGCTTGTAAACAGGTTAAACAGAATATTGACATAAACAGAATTTGGGCAATAAACTGATTAAAAACGGTTTATTCCCGGCATGAAAACATGCTGACTGACATCATAAAATGAGTAGGAGATGAATAAACCAATATTTAGCCTCAGACAGACAATGTGCAACATTGGACTCTCCCTCATGGACATATTCATAGAAGTGTCTCTAGCATGGTAGGCCTTCCAATAGAAGAAACTAGTACTGACAAAGGAAATTACAATTATTCTATGGCGATTCATTTTTGAACATGACATAGTACATTTGATTTAATTTCTTTTCAAACATATCACTTTAGAAATGTACAGGTACTATGCTTGATGCCAACAAGGAGTTTTCAATTAGTGGACCAGTGGACAAATTTAACAAATGATTCATTAAGAAGTTAAAAGTACGCCATATACCTGTGAGGGTGTGTCTGTTTCGTTGATGGGCTGTCCATCAAATCGGAACCGGATTTGCCTCATGGTCAAGCCCTGAAAACAACATGCATAATGATCCATCAAGTGCCTCACCAAACTAAGTCTTCAATGCTCACCTCACCACACACAATCTGAATGATGTCTGATAGGAGATATTTAATTTTGTGACCACAAAATAGCCTTCAGAATGTTTGCAATAGCCGCCCTGGTTTCAAGTGGATGTCCAGTGTTTCCCACAGAATTGAATTCCATTTGTGGTGGTAGGTTTGCAGAATTAACTTGAATACAACAAGTATTTAGCAAATTAGCACAGCGTGGTTATGATGCTAACCAGATTTAAGTACAAATTAGAACAACCTGGAAAATCATTGTGTGGTGGTCAATGTTGATATTGTGGTGGGCCGCCACAAATAAGTCAATGTATGGGAAACACTGATGTCCAAATGGCTAACCAGCCAAGAAGATACACAATGTGTATTGCAAGGCACAGGACAGATCAAGAAAGTGTCAGGAAAGAGATTGGGACCACTGTCATATCACAGTCTCTTTCTCGACACAAAACAGAAAAATCATCAAAACAGAAATCAACACTTTATTGGCTTTATTAGTTCTGTAATGCAAGCTAACTAGCATTCTTTTCTCGTAGGAATGGTTGCTAAGGAGAGAAAACTCATGCTTTTAGCTGACAGTGCCAGTTGCGTGAATGACTTGCCCACTTAAGTTCACAGGAAAAAACAACTACGGTTTAACATCAGGAAACATGAACCAGAATAAAGCCGGTTCTCTGTTGGTGGAAAAGCCTGTTAGAGGAGCCGAGGAGCCAACAGCTGATTATGATAGAAGTGTCTGTCTGGCTACATACAATGCACATTAAAGTAGAACAGTGTAAAATAATGTTTCCTGGACCTGTGCCATTTCTGTCAACAGTACTATTTTTCCCAGATACATTTCTATATTTTCCATTATTTAGGGGTCAACAGCCTGAGCTTTGAGAATAGGTCTTATGTGTATGTTTCTTTATTGGATCCCAGGCATTTAGTACTACAGTGAAATTCTCTCATCTACATTCAAAGAGCATGTCAGTTCCCATGGACATTGGCAAAATAACAAAAGGTTCCTGGGTAACATACAACACCAGACCTGGCAATCCTGTGAATCCTTCTGGTGGGCAAGTGCACATGAATATATAACTTAAAACGTACAAACGTCAGATCCTAGAGCACCCACAATACATCTGTAATACCTTATCACGTGATTAACATCACAGCATCAACCTTACCTGTCTCTCACAATATGCCTTCATGAGTTTGCTAAGAGGAGTATGCCTCTTAATTTTGAACTGCACTACGGAGCCGTCTTGGCCTGCCACCTTGAGGTTGATGTGCTCATTGTTTTCTGTTTTCACGCCTTCCTGCAGAATAAGTTAAAACAATATTTAATTTCATGGTTTACAAAAATAGCTCCAATTGTTTGGACTGTGACCATTGTAATATGGTGCCGCCATCTAGCCTAGAGATAGCGTCCATGCACTCATTTGACAGAGCCGAGAACAGTTTCCAATTAAGTCATCAGAAGAAATTATTTGATTTCAAAACTTCAACACAATCGTAAACAATCACACCAACCATTACATGTTAATAACAATACAAGTTAGAGTAGTCACACTAGGTTTCTAATGACTATTGAGAGAATCTGCCGACTGGGAGCATTACATGTTAAAAGATAGCAAAACATAGCATTGGCTGCTAACCATTCAAGCAACGGCTAACTTTACCTAGCTAGAAAGCTAAATAATTTTACTTGTAAACGTTGCATGAGTTTTCAAATCAATCATGTTTATTATGCAAGTTATAGCAATAAATAGATATATGTGACTTTGATCAACATTGTGCATGTAAAAATACCAGCCAGTTAAGTGACTACTTACTCTACACATGAGCGTAAGGTTCAGTTAGCCGACAAAACAAGACGAGAACAGGCCTCATGTTAGCCTGACAAATTCCTGGAGCTAATCTCGATAAACTGCCTGGACAAGCAAACATACACCAGAGTTCCCAAGATCAAAATAACCATCTTCCATGAAACAGAATGCATTCGGATAGTGTGCTACCCTGATCCAAATATTAAGCATCGAAATCAACGTTATATTAACAGTTAATACTAACCTGGCTTGCTAAGTTACATAGAGCTGGTTCAGAAAGTACAAATGTTAGCTTGCTAGTTAGCTAACGCTATGATTTCCAACGCATGAAAGGGAACATTAAACATCCCAACAATTAAATACATATTCACATTTTACACACTGGCTGGATTTAAAAAAGAGGTACGCAACAACACCCCTGGCTGCTCGCCCAAAACAGCTTAGTTGCCGTTTAATGACAACGTTACCTTGGGTTTCTCGTCGGCCATGGTTATTCTGTCCTGCTGCCTGACGACGGATAGACCTGAATTGCTCTGATATCTGCCAATCAAATCCTTGTTGAACGACTAACGCGTAGGTGAACATCTATTTTGCATAACCATTCAACAATGCAAATTTATGTCTGAGGTGGGAATAAATCACAATTGTTTTTGTAGCTAGCCCTTTTCTCCCATGAATATTGTCTAGATCAGTCATTTGCCTTTGCATTTTTACCAACTTTTAGTCCTACAAATTTGTCAGTGCACACACTTTGCATATAGATCATTGAATAACAATTTAAGCTATTTATTCTTTCTTACAGGTTTCTTCCTTTATTGCATTGATAACACGTTTAGCTCGACTAACCAAAACTTTGGCCACATTTCCACTTAACAAATCAATCTGGGACATTTAAAATGAAAGTTTACACACAAATAAGACAACAAAAGATATGACTCATTTTAAATGATGGGCTACTTTAATCGGTCATGCAGTAATTCTCCATCTACCTATTTACATCTTTAGATTAGTTAAGAACCACACATTTAATTAGCATTAAATGTATTGATAATGTCTTGAAAGAAACAGTAGTATGACATAGAGGAAAGTCATAAAACCATACCAGTTTGGGCTTCTGTAAGGAGCCAGAAGTGCCTTGAACATAAAAAAAAAAAACATCTGTAGGCATACAATGAATAAATTGCAAACCTACAGACTACAGCATCGTATAAATGGGAGTGCCACATACACTGTATGGCTACCTAGGGTTGCGAAGGTAAGTGTGCTTGTTAACCAAAACATAATTCCATATAATGACAGTCCAACACGTGAGAAAGAAAAACAAACATGCCACTAATGCATGAACAGAAGATGATACCAAAATGAGATACAACTATAAGGACCAGATTCACATTCACATGTTAGCAAATGCAGAGGTTGTTTTTGATACACACACACACACACTACAATGTAAATGACATTGGTCCAAAAATGTTTTGTTAATAACAAACATGTATTATTGGTGTCACAATGAAAGGGAATATAATAAACCATTACAATGACCACAAATACCCCTAAGCAATTAATATTTACTGCTGCATTAGTATGATCAGTAACAGAAAACAGGCTTCCTTTCCTATATGATAAGGCTACACTGTGTTACCCACCTATGTATACAGCATCACAGTACAAGGTAAACAATGCATTTAAATATACCCAACACTGCAATGACATTAACAAAAGTGCCAAAATAAATATGAAGGTACACATACAGTAGGTAATGAACAGCCATTTAAACACTGACAGCAACAAAACAATTTTAAATAAATAAAAAATCCAAAATGTATAGTTTGATGACCTTCAATGTTGTCCTTGACGAGTAGGACAGGGGATCTCCCAGAAGATGAGGTACTACAAAGGTGTACACGGTAGGTAGAGGCCCAGTCTTGTTCATTACAAAGCCATATTGTCCCCAGCCAGCAACTTCAATGGACTGTGTTTGCTGTCTGGCTTAACAGCTGCAGGCACCACAAGTTGCCCGACATGTGATTTACCGGCACTCATAGTCCTCTTGACCCATAGTACCGTGACCCAGAGTGGCACTGTGGATAAATGCGTATCTGTTTAAGCATGGATGACACGTCCAGCACCTCTACACAGCCAGGCAAGAGGAGCAGGACTTGACATGACCTAGCAAAGGAAGCGACCTCTAGAGGTGACACCTGAACATTACGCCACACCAAGATCACAATTTCTGATGACATGTTGGTTGCTAATAGCACTTTATGGTCTAAGATCATGAGACATTCATAAAAACACAGAGGGGTGGGGTGGGGTGGGGGGTACCCCTTGTCAGCATGGGGACTTCATTGCTCTTCATCAGATGTGAGTGTTCCACTGTGCAGCTGGTGAGTTCAGGAGGAGGGGAGAGCTATAGACTCCCCCACTTCTCTGCAGGCGGGAACTGGTCTACCTCTCCCGCCTCTGTGTGGGGCTGATCTCCCAAGGTAAATGTCAGTTTGTAGCGCATCCTTACTTTCTCCTAAAGAAGAGGGAATTACATAGGAATTACCCATTTTATGCTTATATTTTACAACACAAACTTTGACTCTGACTGATGTCATCTACTGCACGATTCAGGATGAATTAGAGATCAGTAATTCTTTACTTGTCTAATTGTAAAGGTCTGGTGATAACAATATTTTTTTTTTTTAAATGACATCATCTACACTCCAAGTAGAAAGTAACATAAAGGATACATTAGCTTTCCAGAACCATTGATCCATCCAGGGCGGTCCATTGCCACTCTTACCTTGAGCGGGTTGGCCAGCAGCATGACTTGTGTGATGGCTCCAGGCGGGAGGATTGGGTTGAAGGGAGGCAGCTCAGTCCCCGAGGGTGGCTGGAGTTTGACCTTCATTGACTAACAGAGCAGTAAGGACAGACCAAACACAAAACACTGATAAGCTTATATCTCAAAAAAGCGCAAGGCATTAGCCTGAATTACAATCCATTACGGAGTACCGGTACATATCCACACAGATGCTACTCAAATGAAAGTGGAAAGACCAGGCCAAAAGAGAGAGGACTATCCTGAAGGAGAGGGGGGGCCTCTGTACCTTGGGCACAGCAGCCTGCAGGACCACACAGCTGACTGGCAGCGGCGCCGTGTTCAGCATGGACACCACGATGACCAGCACGTCTGGCCGGCCTGGGGGGCACTCGCTGGCAAAGTGCAGGAGAACACGCACGCCGTCCTTATCATAGGCCGTCACTGGGCATGCTTTGCCTGTTAAAGGGTGGACAAACATACACTCAGTCTCCAAAGAGGTCTTAATGGAGTGTAAAAAAAGAAATCTCTTCTGAATTGGATGACACACCGTCTCAATTCATCTCTAAATGTGGGTATACAGTGTAGTTATGACAAAGTAAATAGTCACTATGAGTTTACTATGTCTGTCAAGGTTCAACATAATTAAAGTCAGAATGACACACTGGGCGGTTACCATTTCCTTATTATTCAGATTATAGCTTGCTAGCAGTAATCCATAGATATGGCAGTGATTATCATTCCAACAGCCCATTAACCCTAGCCTGGCGGGGCCATCCTATATCATTGAGATGTATAGTCTGGCATCGAACCATTCACCTCGCTTAATCCAAGGGGCGGGCAGAGAATTGTCTTTCAAACTGCCTAGGCATGCAATAGGCCAGCGCTACGACCATATCCGTATCCGGTCGGCAAAACGGCAAATACATCCTTCTTCGAAAGTAATGACTTAAGTGCATTGTGTTGCTCAACTTTCAAAGAAAAGCACAAGTCCAACTCCTCCAAAGTTGACGCCAACGCCGATTCAAACAACCGCTCTTCGTTCGCCATAGCCACCTTCCTTGTTGTTCACAGTCGCAGGACTGTCGTTATCCTGTTAAGCCCGCCTTAAGACTCTCTAACAAAATAGAGCGCTGTGATTGGAGAACATCCACGGTGCTAAGCCAATAGAAATCCCTATGGTTCGATACTAGACGTACAGGCTGAGCAAATTAATTTGCCGCCGCTAGAGTGCGTCTAGATTTCTAGGCTACATTAACCCACATTTCCAATGTTCTGACACGGTAGCATCACTAGATTCTTTCTCTCCTCTTAATGAGGAAGATGTTTCTATACTGCTTCAGCGAAGATGTCTGACAACATGCCCTCCGGATCCCATTCCATCCACTTTTCTGCAATCCATCACCACACACCCACTATTTTGCTGGTAGGGCAGGGATGAGACATATTCAAATATTTACGCTCAAAATCTATCTTTTCTGGCGGCGTTTTCCAGGATCTCCCACCCCATCTCTATCTATAAACACAAATATAAACTAGACAGCCTCCCCTCTGCTGTGCTGGTGCTCTCAACCACTTCAAAGCGCCACCCTGTCCCCATGACTCACTGGGCTTGATGGAGTCCAGAGGGACAAAGACGTTAGTCAGGGAGATTTCCGCGCCCCTGGCAGGGCTCTCCTGGCTCATGGGGAGGATGGGTGACAGAGGCCGGAAATGGGAGCTTCCTGGAGCCGTGCCCGCCGCCTGGCTCTGAACAAAGGAGGCAGCGCCAGGAGCAGGCACGCAGCCAAGGGCAGGACCGGGCATGGGAGCGGAGAAGAGGGAGACCAACGGCGCCGCCGCGGCAGCCTCTCCCATCCCAAACTGGGCACCCGAGCTGGCCAGCCCAGACAAACTGTGCGTAGAAACAGACGTAGAGAGACATCAAACCTATGAACATTCCACAGACTCATCAACTCACATCAATATAAAACACACAGACTGGGAAGTAACTTGATAAGCCTTGCAGCCATTTTTAACGAAAAGAGCCGGACATGCACCTGCTTGGACTTCCCAGGTCAAGCATGGCCAGGTCCTGCAGGCCTTGGCTGAGAGAGACGGACACTGACTGAGCCGCGCTGGGGAAAGGAAAAGGAGCCGCCGCTGGGACTTCTGAGAAAGGAAGCGCAGGACCTTTTGTTGAGGTAGAATCTGAAGACTGAAGAGGGAGCATTGGGTCTGAGGGAGGTGAACTTCCCAGGAGGTCCATCAGTGATGAGGGATTCTGTATGCATTTGGAAAAGGCACACAAAACAACTGAACATGTCAAATCATTTTTCAAAATATTCTGCGCAAGAGATTCAATCATTCAATTCAATTCAACATGTATTTCCATTCTCAGGAGTACCACTGGGCCCTTATTTTCAACATAGCCGAGACACGACAGGTAAACGCAAAATACAGAGAGCCAAGCATGGCGTACTATTATACAGGCAACTAATAATCAATAGATCAAATAAATTAATAAAATAGTTCTACATCTAAAAGCAAGTCAAATAATAAATGTAAACAGACTCAGTTTGAGACGGGGAGCTTAATGATTAGAGATTTGAAGGAATGGTTTCAAATGTGTTACCAAAACAAAATAATATGAGCAAGCAGATTGGTCTGATTTGGTGTGTTACACTAATAACACTTTCTGAAGTGTACATAGAGATCATGCATTTTCAGAACCTCTAGGATGATACCATTCATTTATCAACGTATATATCTGTACCTGTGGATTTGTCCATTGATTGTTCAAGTCATCGTCCTTTGGGTTTTCTTCAGTTTGAATGTTGAGACTGCTGACTGGATCGCTAAGGCCTGGAACGGACACATTATAATTTAGAGTTGAATTAAAAAGGTCTTTCAAGACCTGGCTTAAATATGTATTTTCAATGACTCTGGTAGGACATTCTCCTGATAGATTGGATCCTGACTGTGGGAGGTTATAGAACATTTCTTTTCCTTCAGTCTGAGTCTGCAAAGTATCTTTGAATGATTACATTAGTAGCCATCAAGATGTCAAGAGAGGTTTAACAATGTTTTCAATGGAATCCTTAGAATCAATTACCCCAACATGGACTAAAGCTGTAAGAGACCGGCAAAACAGCTGATGAATGGATCAATGACAGTTGTTGTGTCGGATGTTTCCTGGGCACACATCATTTTTTGACTTAATAGAATCTTGCATAATAAATGGATGTAATCAGAGCCAGACAGAGCCCAATAATTGAATGAACAATTAATTTGACAATTAATTAATTTAACCATGTCACTTTGAGCAGAAGCAGTGATGTTTTGGAGTGGCCATGTGTACCTAAGGAGAGGAGTTCTTCATCCAATAAGGAGAGAGAGGTGGAAGGCTGAATAGCTGGATGGCTTAGGCTGTGCCCTCCACCACCAGAGCTGTACTGCTGTCCAGAAGGCTGGCTGAACAATGGAGGAAGAGCGCACGGGGCAGAGGAGGAGGGCATGAGCAGGTCTGGAGGGAGGCCTTCAAAGGAGCCGGGCGGAGGAGCAGGCGTCTGCTCCAGAGCAGTCGGGCTCTGGACATCCAGGCCCGCCAGATCAATCAGAATCTCAGAGCTGCTGCCATCAGTTGTCCCTGTCCAAAATGAGAGCACAGCATTTCATACAACGGATGACAAATGATTCTAAGTAGCATAATGGGGTTCTTCTCCATCAAGGAAATGGAGAAAAGGCCGGAGGTGACCGTTCTGGTTCTGTAGTCATGCACAGGATTATCCATTTTCTTTCCACTCCACAGTCTGAACTTACGCTCTGACATCGATGATCCAGGGGTATCGCCATTAATGGTCTGCCCTTCCACAATCTCTTTATAAGAGTTGATGACACGTGAGAGATCATCACTAGCCTGCAAGATTTCCCCTGTTGTGGAGAGACCATGGGAATAAAGTGAGGTCTTAGAGAAGACACTAAGGATGAACCAGCTTACTGCACTACTGTGGAGAGACCATGGGAATAAAGTGAGGTCTTAGAAAAGAAACTAAGAATGAACCAGCTTACTGCACTACTGTGCTGTGCCAAAGACGAACACTAATTCTAAACGGTCTCAAAAGGTACGCATGCAGCCCAGTGTTAAAAATGGAACCACCTTGCATTAATTCTTGGCTTCTTACTGTACCTAAACTGTTGTCGTTGTCTTCTGTTTCTGTGGCCAATTTAAAAACTTCACGCCTGAGTTTATCACACTCATCATGCAGCTCCTATAATAAATGAAAACAAAATTATTTTCAAATATACATATGAAAAATACCGGTATATTTCATAAGTACATTATGAACACAATCACATCAGTTGTTACTTCATAATTGGCCAGACTACTCAGGGCATTTTTTTCCAGGAGCACTTGTGCGCCCAAGTTAAAAAATGTAGGAGCACAGACAAAAATTTGGGCGCTCAGTCACTTCTGTACTTAACTTACACATAATCTAACATTACACTGCAGCTAACAGTTAAACATGCCAGTGCACCAATTGCAAAAATTAAGAATGACTGACAACATTTAGGCTACAGGAAACAGGATTTTAAAGATCAGTGTCTACTTTATTTTCAGTCTGTTCTATTTTCCTACATTTTGTTAATGTAAAATAATATAATACATTGCCATATTGGCATTTAGCCTGTATATCAAGTATCCTGCCAAATGTAGGCTAATTTATTTATTTGTGAATCCATCTGTAGCTAATCCAAATATGCCCATGGTGTCCTATCTGACTGCATACTGCCTAATACTACTAAAACAGTCCATTTTCCACAAAACCCAACATAGGCCATCAAGGATATATATATTTTTATCCTTTTTTTAATATCTGCATTGATGGGGGCAGTAGGCAAACGTTAGGCCTACTTTCGTTTTGCACTTCAGCTTGTATTCGGTGTAAACAAACAAGCATGCGTGGAAGCCAGGAGTTGTCAGCAGCGTTCTACCTTTGAATAAAATGGGAGTATTACGGGAGGCTACTTTTGTTCCTGTTCGCTACAGCTATATTTTGCATATTGCAGCCAATACGTCAACTGGGCTAAAAGGCATGTTAGGTTACCTTTCCTTCTCTCACTGCATTCTCAGAATCTCATCCTGTTCCTCCTATATCCGATGAATTCGGTGGATAGAAGAACTAATTTCTTCAATCTTTGCATCTTGGCTGGCTAGTCTAACTTTCCGCTTTTTCTGCGCGCTCTTGGATTTGATAGAAGCGACTACTAGCGAGTCACAACGCGAAACTGCTAACGTTGATGGGAGGTGTAGTTTTTATGCTGCATTCGCGACGTGATTCTATGGTTTGCACATGTTTCTCGATGTTGCGGTGTATTTTGTAGACAAACATTGACATGGTTAGAAGTCATTCGCACCAGTGCGCCTAAATATTTTTTTGCACTCGCACGCCATCATTTTTACTCGCGAGTGAAATGGGCGCACTGTAGAGCCCTGCTACTTTGCAGCATTGGAACAAAAAACAGTTACATCCATGCTCCAAAGAGGCTATTTGCTTCAAACCCCAAACGACTTCTCTCTCAGTATTCAGTTGATCACTTAAAATATGGTGTGAAGGAGTTGTGCTGCTCATACAAGCCACTTGCCTTGATGAGCTCCTTGTCTGCCTGAGACGACTCGTCTTGATTGAAATGACTAAGCATCTCATTCAAAAGCTTCACACTGTTATTAACTTCCGCCAGCGTATTGATGCGTTTAGAGGCTCTTTGCATTCGGACTTCGTCCTGAAGACAGAGAAAGACAAACAGGCAAATAAGCTGATGTGCTGAATACAGGTGCACTACAGCAGGGGTTCTCAAACTTTTGTGGGCCGGGGACCCCTCATGGAGTGGAAAATTCTCCAAGGACCCCTCATAATCGCAACACATAAAACTTAAGTTAATCATGTAGCTGTATAGCCTTTTTTTCTGTTAGATGCTTATGTTATATGTATTCTAAAAACATAGTGCGCTAATACCACAATAGTCATGTTAGCAAACTTTGACAGTATGTAGGATTTTTTTAAAGGATTGTTGTTTCTTTGTCAAATGTAGGCCTATTGTGTAGAACACATAGTGTTTGCTTCACATAACTTTCATTTGGTTGGCGGTTAATTAATAGTAAAGTGTTTTGACGTATTGATGTAACGCCTCAATTGGGCAAATACTAATACTGTAGCATTTTTCGCCATATAAGACAATTTCATATTTTGTAGCAAACTTTGTCATGGACCCCCTAACAATGTGCTGCGGACCCCACTTTGAGAACCAATGCACTACAGCATGTCTGCAAACGGTATCACTACACTTCAAATCCTAAACTAAGGATGCTTATATAACATTCATAATATCCTGTAGAGAGGGTTAATTAATCATTTATGACAAAAAAGAGAACAACTGGTGGATGGTAGATAGCTGTATTCACCTCCTTGACCATGTTCTTGATGAGCCGGTTGGCCTCTTGTAAGTCTTCTGGCTTCTTACTCTTCAGAAGCTCTGCTAGTCGCTAAACAATCAGGGAGCAGATGGTTTACTCTTGGCATGCAACCACAATGCAAAGCTATTAGCCCAACCTCATGCTCCTACTCCCACAGAATACAACCTTCCATCTAAAGCTTGTTATTGGAACACCTAGGGATACATCTATATGGTGTGTTATTGGGCCACCTAGGGATATATCTATTTGGTGTCATTTTGCATGTATGTGAATGTTAAAGCAGAGCCTGACCTTACTCTTCTCCTCATTTTCAAATACTGGATTCTTCGGCCTCACTGGAGGTGAGGGGATCAATGTTTTGTCCACAGGAACATCAGGGTCTACTGTAACAATACCTGGAAAAATACACAATTTCAGCACCATTTCTTATTTCACAGGGAAAAAAACTGTTCAATCTGCAATTTTAGAAAAAGCTAAATAGGAAGGGGGGGCATGCACATACCTTGCCGCTTAAGCATTTGGTAGGCCTCACTTATCTTTGCTTCATCTGGTAGAGCAACAGACCAACTGTATAGCATTTCAATAACTTTTATCTTCACCTGTTCTGATACTCTGTCCCCTAAATACTACAAAATGAAAACATTGAGACGATTAATGAAACACTATATTGCTTACTATCATTCACAACACATTACATATTAAAAATACTTCAAAATATGCCTACCTTTGGTGAAACCACTTTGATTAGTTCATTTAAAAACCTAAATTTGCCAACTTCATTATGAAACCTTTTCCCACAATTCTTCATGCAAGCTTCTAAAACCTGAAAAACATTAACACAAAAACATATTTATTCTCACAGCTCAAACCTCCTGTATCTAAAGCAGAATTCTGAAAAAGTAAAAATGCATTGCTTTCTGCCAGTACTTACAGTCAATGCTTGTATTGCCTCCCATTCCTGAGGAGATTGTATTTTGTGCGCTAATAACCTCACAGAGATCTGTGGCCTTCAAGGGGAAAATACGTTTTTTTTTTATGAGTCTCAAGGTCAGCCTAAGGGCTAAGGATACTTTATCTGAATGTTAGAGTAGCCTGTGTCAGAAAGACATGAGTATTGCATATAACATTCCAGGACATGAGCATTGCATTGCACCCCATTCAACTGAACTAAATAACATAGCAGCAATGGGTTGAATCTTTAAATCTATATTTTAAACTGCCAATAATCAGATTATAACCAATAATCAAAGCACGCCATAAAGTTGGCAACGCTGTGAGACTTATCTTGTTTGGTGTGGTTTTGATCGTTTTACGAGTTTACACAAACCATTACGTTATATGATAGGTGCATACAAGAAAATAAAACTATTTACCCTTCGAGTTCTTTGTTTATTTGATCACAGAATCCCATAATATACTCCCAGTCTTCTTGTCTGTTGGAGGGGTTGGTGGCCTTGTCTGAGGTATAAAAATAGATTAACAATAAACTATTTAAAGTTAAATTGGACACAAGACATCATGCAGAAACTTTGAGTGGTCGATAGTGTGTGATGTTTAGAGTTATAGGCTGGCTGACTGATTTTTTTTGTTAACTTACCCCATAACTGACACGAACTGTTGTGTTACCTGGGTAATTGCTTTGAACTGCTGCAACATTTTGTTTGCTGTCTACTGACATAAGTGTAATGTTAACTAGCCAGCTAACGTTACTTATTTAAGTTAAAAACCACTGTTTACCAAAGTACAGTCAAACAAGTAGTTTGAAAACCAACTATCTCTGGAACATAACTAGGCTACCTAACGATACCTCCCACCATTGCAGCATTTACTACAACGTTCATGTGAAAGCGAGCATGTTCTGGACCCCGTTAAACCTTGTCACTTAAGGCAAGACTATTGAGAGGACAGATACCAGCGACACATGCTACTTCCACTAGAATTATACACAATTCTTTACGTAAGACAAATACACAATCATGACAAAATAATTGCTTGCTAGCTTACTTAGCCATGATTCTAGAGACTCTCCTTCCGGATCCGCCATATTTACTGTGAAGTCACGACGTGAATGCTGCGCACGTGACTAGACGCTTGTCAAACAGTCTGGCTCTTCTTTTAGTATGACTAGGCCAAAGCCGCCTTAAAATCTTTGACTAGGCTACACATCTGAAAGTTGAAAGCGCATTGGCGTCTAAAATATGGTTATTTTAGTTTTTTCCATTTTTTTTATGAAATAGGAGGTGAGCAGAGACAAGGTATGAAAATGTTTTTACTTGAAAGTTAAACGTACATATTGTCTGTCATACAAAAATACCCTGAAACCAACATCCCTGAATTAGCTGTCCTACTGTAACTGCAAGCCAACAAAACGTTTTCTTGAATCTCCAAAGTAAGCCTCATCCTTTGATTCCACTGACCATGGCTCTAGGCAATCAATCATATTTTTTTGATTATCAGCTGAATCTTTAAGTGAGCACATGTCTATATAAACTGAACAGAACGAATCAAACAACATCATTTAGTAGTAACATGGCTAAACATAATTGAGTGAAAAAGCAAACATACATTTGTCTGCACTTTCACAACAAAGGCAGGCCACTGCCAACAAAATGGAATGTTAAAAACATATTTAGGGAAAACATAAGGAAACATTCTCTGAATTATGTTAAGGAAATATGTCATTAAGTAAAAGAATGAATAAAGCAAATGTCAATGAGCCTAAATGAGAAAAGGCATTTGTTGTACAGGCAGTGGGTATCTGGTATTCTCATTTACTGAAAAATAAAATGTTCTCCAGTGTCATGGTCATAGAAACATCTTACGGAATGTCCAATTTTGGGAACAGTGGCCACTGGATGTTCAGCATTTCACAAGACAACAACAAACCTTTCCCCATACCAAAAGCACCTACTTCTATTTGGTCTCAAGTGGTCTCATCACGTTTTAACATAAAACACACCATGCAATTCCTCCCCCCCCCCCCCCCCCCATCTCAAACAGGAAGTCTCTTAATGCTCTGCACAGCACCCTCAACTGGATTAAGTGGCCTCTGACCCTAGCGTTCCCCAGCGCCGGTGACCGTGGCGGCTAGTTGGCCACCTCGCTGTAGTAGTACTGCTGGGCCGTGTCGCTGAGTTTCCAGCCGCCAGCGCGGAACTCCAGCACCTCCAGCAGCAGCAGGCGGGCCATGGAGCTCAGACCCTCCTGGAGCAGGAAGCCGTCGCGCAGCGCGTAGAACAGCTCGTCCATGCGGCCAGCCTCTGCGCGCTCCAGCTGCTCCCCGATGCGGTGCAGCTGCATCGCCAGACAGTCCACCTGTGCGTGTGAGTACGTGAATGTGCAAATGAGGAAGAACATGAGAAGACACATGAGAAGACACACTGCTGTAACTATGAAATACTTGCTGGCATCCAGGACTCTTGGTAAATGATTCAAAACTGTACACAGCCAGTTCTGTAAATTATGCAGCAAATTTCTGAACTCAAGTCCAAACCAGCTCACCTCTTCCTCATTGGTAAGGGCATCTGGCTGCACCAGTCTGAACAAACAGTCATATACAGGCTGAACCAGGGCTGCCATGGGTTGGTTGTTAACCTGCAGAATAAATGGTTTCAGCTTGCTGACACAAATTGTCATATAAAATCTAAATGACACCTGTTGCTGACATTCTCCTGTAGAATAGCTTCTAAATCAATGAGGTGAAAGCCAATGATTTAATGTGCAGTTACATGTTCAGTCTTTCAGTCATTAAATAAGTTAACCATGGACATCTGCCAATGTTTACAAATTTAACTTGTACTTAAGCATGATATTCTACTCCACAAATATTTAATACTATTGACACTCAGACTAACTGCACACTCCTCCATATGAAATAGCTCTAATTAGAGACTATCTGAACACATTTTAAAACATGACGTTTCAGGAGTACTGCGAGTACCTTGAGGTAGTCAAAGATGGTACAGATGAAGTTAACGAGGCAGACCCACTGCGACACAGAGCGCTTCCGGGTCTCCTCCCTCACTGTGAATTCCTGCTGCAGGCGGGTGAGCAGGTTCCGTCTAAACACAGTTCTATTGGCATCCTTGGCTTCTTCCTTTATGTAGAACATAAAATTACAAATGTTAAACTTCTGCAACCAAGGGCACTCTCCCTACACTGACACTGGTGAAACTAATACGAATAGAAATCTGAAAAGAGCAGGAGAAATAGACCACTCTTCTTGTTCATGGTGCTGACAGAAAACAACCTCAAAACAAACAGTTTACACTTTTTGTTCTGGAACAGGAGTAGAAAGATTTTAGAAGACTGTAGAAGACTTTATACACTGCCTGGCCAAAGGAAACTGCACACTTTTTATTTGGACCACCTTTAGCCAAGGCATTGTTTACAACCTTATGCAACATCTCATTTATATTCATCCAGATTTGCATTATTTTTTTTGCTGAGATCTTGTATTAACGGCAGGAAAGTCAAACCACTGCATACAAACTTCTCCAGCACATTTCAAAGACTTTAAATGGGTTTTAGGTCAGGACTCAGTGGTGATGAATGTGTGTGATTCCGTATTTTCACTCAACCACAAAATTGATGGGATTACCTGGTCATCATAAGTCATCTGACTTCTTTTGATAAGCACAATGTTGCCACGCCTAGACATGACCAACTGAGAGGAGCCCAGACAACAGGACTGCCTCCAGGCTAGTGGCCACTGCAGGATTTCTGTGATGATCCCAACGACATGCTCATCACTCTGGAATAGGGTAACTTTACAATAATCAGACCACACGACCCTTTCCCAGTCCAATCTACGGTCTATCAAGCCTTATTTCCAGTAAGGCATTCGGATTGTTTGGTTGGATAGGCCAGATGAGTGTTTTTCTCTTGCACGGTCAGTGGGACATTACCTGACTCGCCAGATGAATTCAAGCGGAACGAAATTCATCTGGCGAGAGTCAGGTTAGTGGGACATGACATTGTAACGTTAGATGGGTTTGAATAAATAAGATAAACTATCGATTTCTCACCTGGATCAGAGCGTAACATATGCGGCCAGCTTCTTTGCAGAAAGAACTGTCTTTCAATGACAGGTCAACTATTGCAGTTGCCACTTTCTCAAGATCGACTGCGCGAGGATCTGTGAATAATGTACTTCCGTAGTTAAAATGTAATCTTTTGTTTGATTACGTATGACACAAGTGAACAAACGTATAGGAAAATCCTTTGTCTGGTTTAATGGGAAATTCATTTTCAGATGCAACTTAACTTCAGTTACCTTTCAGTGCTGCTTTTAGGAGGTTCTGCGCCCCTGCATCCAAGGTCTGAAGTTTATATTCGACACAAACCGAATCCATGCTGCTGCAAACTTCTGGGTGGGTGAACGCATGTGATAAGACTATAATTAAACAAGTGAAATTAGATTATTAGAAATCGTTCAAGACGATATTCTCAGTTAACGTTAGATAACGTTGGTCGAAGTAAAATCAACCAGCTATCATCATGTGACAGCTAACGTAAGTTAGCTAGGTAGCTATCTCTTACTTCTGTTGGCTACCGTAAATTAGTAGGCAGCGTTTGGGAAACCCGTGCGTTTTACTAAAAAATAGGCTAGTCTAAATAGCGATCACTTTCGACCTAGCTGTGCTGTAAATTAATATATTTTGTGCTGACGGTCCACACAAACGCACAGGCGAAAGCCACGAGGAAAACACTCCCACCGTATTTGAATTGTTTGCTTGCCCCGGACGTTTTTCCAGATGCTCGACGTAGTCACAGCACAGGCGTTGGTTAAACACTAATAGAAATGTCACCAATTTTCAGTGTCCTGGCAATAAGCATGAGTACTGTATATTATGACATTGATCTCGCTAGCACTTTATTACGCGCGCCAATTCAAATGGATTATGTGTCGTTTCCCATTTATTATTGTTGGTTTAGTTATATGTATGTATACCTTTTGACCAGTAGATGGCAATATAGCACCACTGTTATCAAACTCGTAAATAACGTTATGAGAATCAGGGCCCACTGTGATGGAAGTGAAACATTGGTCCAACATTGGTCTAATTTACAGGCTTTAAATGTCTCTTAGGTTAGGGCTTAAAGGAAACCTCTTGAACCTGTCTCAAAATCACATGTAGCTGGTGATAGTAAATGTAATATTCATGTCAGTATTGTCAGAGCCCATGGAGTGCATCCTTGTGTAATTCAATGCAGACAACAATACTGTAGCCATCTCATGTAGGTGGCAGTGGATTTTTAACTTAAGACAAACAATAGCATTGTTGCTAAACATAATGCAACAGAATAATCATTATTTCGATTATGTTATTTTCATAATCATCGGAAGTCATAATTGACAATGAATCGATTCATTTATTGCATAGCCCTTCCTCAAGGTAGGAGGAAGATAATAGGCTAACAAATAGGGTACCATTCACATATTCTGAGGTAAGCCTAAAAGATGACTGCTCTATTGCTTTGCTGCATTATCATGACTGATGATTCTCTACATGCCTATATGCTCTACTCTCTACAGCACACCTTCATCACATCTCAACCTGTGTCCAGATCAGAAATATTTACTATAAGAACTCTGTTTAAGACCGCTACAAGACAAGATGTAGCCTTAGTTTATATGCATTGGAAGACCGTATTCTGCATGCTTTGGGGAAAGAAGGGTTAAGCCTACAGCATGTCCTGAGGTTCAATTATGTGCTTGTTACATCCTCTACAGTGTGTGTGTTTATCTGTGTTTTATTCTATATTTTTTTTACAAAGGCCCTAAAGTGTCATAGTGAGATTCATTTTTGTATGAGGTGAGAATTTATGTTTTGCACTACAGGAAGGCAAAATATTTGCAAGGGAATGCAAAACCTATTGCTAGGGAGCTTGGGGGGGAAAATCCCCCCCCCCCCCCCCTTGGACCCTGAGAGCTCCTTACATGTCAGTGTTCTCTTGTGATACATAATTACTTACTGAACTGCAAAGTAGATACATAACAAGAATGAACTAAAACTGATGATTAAACATGCTGCTCAGATACACAAAAAATGTTGCTTTATTTAGTTACCAACCAAGAAAAAGAAATGGTACACATTTAAAGGGATACAGTCCACCTAACTGTGATGCTATTGCACACACCCAAACCATGGGCTCCTTCAGGCAACAACCACAAAAATGGCAACATTTAAACATCAGTCTCAGGGCATTGTGTTTTATGTGGAGACTCAAACAAATCAGAAATCATGGGGGCATGGATGCATCAGAATGGTCCTTCGAGTCGGCTTCCACACCATGGACCAGCCTCACTTACCCAATGCTGAAACTGACTCAGACTCATTGAAGCTCCAACAAAATCTCTGAAGAAGGCCACCTATAACTTAAACCTGACAACTAATAACAAGAAGTCCACAAATATTTGCATGAAAATGAGGGAGAGCTACTGATATTCAGAAGAAAATCAACCATTATTTTTTTCTTTTTTATCAACTCTTTCATCCTTTGTTATGTGTTCCTCCTCCTTCTACCTTGAATATGCAGTGGGTGAAGTGGCCAATGTGGCAACAAAGGAAGAATATGACACAAAGAATAACAGATGAAAATATGACTTTGAAAATATTGTGTGTAAGTGTGTTGCATAATCTTCTGCCCAACTCCTCTTTAAATTGTAACTTTCAACATCCTTCAAACCACTCAGAGCAATGTGTAAATCAGAGCTATCTTTTTCTGTAGTACTTTCACGTCATCAGAGCAACTGGGTTTTATTCACACAAAAAAAAGAAAGGAATTGAGTGACCGGAGAAAAAAAATAGGAAAAATCACAGTTTAAATAACATAGTCTGTCATGCTTACTCCAAATCTATTATGATCTCTCTAACCAATGTTTTTAGTTTTGTATGTGAACTTCCTCAGTCTCTGCTGTTCTCTGCACCATTGCTGTTCTTTTGTTGTTGCCGCTTGATGTCAAACAGCCCCCATCGTCTGTAGAAAACAGATAGGGTGAAACAAGCAAGCACTCACAGTTTTTCACTCGTGTGCCATTTCATCTGGACTCCTCTGCTCCAAAGGATACAGAAAATAAATCCCCATAGCAGTTGTCTTTGATTATTTTGCAAACACCGTTTCAAATGTAAGATAACCGTATAATTAGTAGACCTCTCTTTATACACTTATTCCAAGTACAAATGCTGCAAAGTGTAAAAATTCATACATTAATGTGAAAAAGAGCAACACAGTGATGGCAAGGTGTGATCTGCCACCCCAAACCCACCCATACACTTGACAGTGAGACCATGGTTTTGAGGATGTAGCAAGGGAATGCATCATATTGTCTACATTTATTTCTCTTCAAGTTAAATACCAGCATCATACACGTGTGCACAGTCCCCTGCCCCACCAACTCCTTAGGCTGAAATAGATTTCACAAGAATTTTCATTTTTTTGTAATGTTGACCAACTCTTTGTAGTCTTGAGTAAACATACTGTCCATTTGCTTGCATTAGATTGTGTGTTTCTCGCATAGACCAGTTTTAAGTCATGATTATCTTGCTGACAGTAAGCTGGGAAGGCACTGAGAAAGCACAACTGAGCTAAAGGTCTCCAGAAGACATAACCCACTCATCCAATAACATACGACAGGTTGAAGTACACGGGTTAATTACAGGCAAGATTCAACATCGTAGGGTTTCATGATTGAACGTCACATCAACATAATTCATTATTACAAAGTCAAAATGACAAAGCCATTCAGTAAGGAAAAAAGACGAGGTGAAATCCTAATGTTTAGAGGCCAAGTACACCATCTGTACAATAAACTCATCTCCAGAGCTTTCTGTATTGACCACATTTTGTATACTGTTTCAAGACATAAATGGATTTTTAAGCAAGCATTCTCTGACCTATGACATCACCTGGGATCAGGGGAACAGGTCATGTCATGTAACAGTTCCCACTTAGACCAAAACTACAGACACAGATGCATGTAAGACATACAGCCTCTAACACATGTAGATTTTTACTCAGAAATTGATTGTTGTCCCTTGGAGTTCAATATGAAGTCCAATTACTTGATGGAAACGAGACAGACAAAACAGATCCAGATCAAATCCTGGTTTCTGAAGGACTTCTAGAACTACTAAAAAAAAAAAAGGATCTTGTTGAAACAGCATTTGATATCACAGGAGAAGGATGGCGGAAGGAGTGTGATGAGGAGGTGAAGCAGGAGCAGCCGGAGGCGTGCCCCAGTGACTCCTCCCCCTCGGGCTCCAGCGATGGCCCTTGGCAAACGCTCACGCCAGCGCCGCACCACCCTACGCCTCTTCTCTCCGCCAAAGCAGAGTCTGGCAACCCGCATAGCAACAGTCAGTCCTGATCCACCCTTCCCCCCGACCGTTTCCACAGCAACCCCATAGAAGTTTGTTTTGGTTCTAGGGCTGGCGTGGCGTGTGGTGCGAGGTGGGGTCCAGTCCATTGGGTTGTGTAGATGTCTTACATGTTCTGATTGACAGGCGTGACATAGTTGCGTGGGAACATTCCCGTCTGGCCGTGGTACGCCCCTTTCCACCAGTTGGGGTCAGAGTTGTCCAGCACTTGGATGAGAGCCCCTCGACGGAAGCCCAGCTCGCCGTCCTCCTGAGGGTCAAAGTCGAACAGTGCCTGTACATACGTGCAATGCTGGAGAAATAACAAGGAGAGAACACAGTAAGGAGCAGAAACAGCACACTAGGCACATCTTATCCTAAGATGAACCAAGACCAATACTGTAGCTTTGCTTATCGATATCAGAAATGGCCAGGGATAGACTTTAGTAGGTTTCTTAATGGAATGGTAGTCACGGTGGTCAATGTGTTAACTACCTCTGGGATCATAGAATAACAACCGCACACATTCTACTATTTAATCTCTTGCACAGTGTATAATCAAAAGCTTCCCTGCACGCACGCACACATACCTGTGGGACCTGCTCGATGTCTTTGAGGAAGATGGTCTGATTCCTGGAGACGGAGCTGGTGCGGTGGTACTCCACCAGGGAATTGAGCGAGTTGAACTTGACCACCCACAGGAAATACTTCCCAGCGCCATCCCGCAGGACTTTGAAGTGCTGCACGTCATTGCCAAACCTGAGGAAGAGAGAGAGAGTGAAAGCATCCAGGATTTAGTACTGTCACTGACTGCTTGCTTCCCTACCATCTGGATGTAGCAATCACACAAGGGCAATTCAGTCATCTGGCCCCTACATTAGTGTCCCATCTCCCAGAACCATCTGTGTGGGATTGCATGCATCCACTACAGTTCTCGTCTACCGTAGGCAATACACTCAAAACATCTGTTGGGAAGCTCAGATGTTGATGCTGAAATGTCGAAAAACTTGCATTTTACAGGGATTAGATCACTGATTCAACTGCGTCTAGAAGAGGTTCGGCAGGAAGTTTTAAGGATATGATAAACAGAGTTAAGAGCCCCAGATATGAGAGCATCTGTGCTGTGTAATGATGCTGTTGTGATCGCTGTGACGCCCAGATAATGAGCTGCAATTATGACACAGATAGGCAAAAGCCGTAAGGTGCCCTGGGCTAAGCTGTGTGTGGCTAAATCCCCAATTATCCTGATAAGCTGCCTATTGATTTTACAGCATAGGCAGACCTGGACTATGGCTGATGGGGAAGACTCCTGTGTTTACATCAATATGTAGATGACGCATTTTGACATGTTGTGCTGCTATATTGTAAACAAGTGCGGTCATGTCTTACCGTCCTGCTCCTGATCTCATGTTGTTAACAATATCTAACAATCACCACTAGGGGTCAATATTGGGCACCATGAGATGAATTAAAACTGAAAGTATCACTTACGCTGAATGCAGTAGAAATCATACCATGAAATTATAACTGAAAAGTATGTCAAACAGGAGTGTAAAAATAAAAACACAGCTGTTGCCCTAATAAAGTCGTGTTTGTGTATGAGCGTGTGTGTGTGTGTGTGTATGTGTGTGATCTGCTGTGGCCTTACTTCACGGAAAGGGAAAAGTCCCCTGGAGTACTCTCGCTCTCTCTGATGAGGAAGGCCCCATCCTGTCGCTGTTTGTTAAGCATCTCCTCGGCCTTTGCCCGCGGGATCTTTCCGTAAAACCACCTGACACCAAAGAGGAGCCATTAATCAGCGCAACAACATCAAAAGGGTGTTTTCACAGGGCTTACAAAACAGGACACTGTGTGTACAGGCATCAGTGGAGAGGGAACACACACTGGGTTAATTAACATGGAGGTGACATTTGAAAAGGCCAGTGGCTACACTGGTGCTTATTTATTTGAACAGCCTGAATATCAATACCACAACAAAAGATCTGGAAATGACAATATTTCTTCTGAGTCCCTTGCGACATAGAGTCATTGGAACCAATGCAAACAGTCCATATGACTCCTTGCTTATTGACAGTATAATTGTTTTTTTCCCCCACAAACTACATTTTCATATCACTATTACAATTAGATTGCATTACACCAACTGTAAACACTCCACCTGCTGCCACTGATTATGGGTTTAATGCTACAAGTAAGTAAGGGGGTATTTATAATGTTCTGATGAGATAAAAAACTGAACTGAGGTCAGTCACAAGCAACAGTAGCCGCAGCATCGGTTGGCGTCACACTTGAGCGCTTCGGTGGAGGTAGGGAAACAGTGCAATCCCAGAGAGGGCGTGTGCCTGCCGGGTCTGCTGGCGGAGGAGAGGAGCACCCTGTGGTGCCCTGGGGGACCCGCCCCACCCACACTCTCCTGTCAATCAAACAATGTGCGTAACTGCACCGGAACTGGGCCTCGTCCCCCACAGGGACGCCTTTGTTAGCAGCTTTTGGAATGCCAGCAGAGCATGACCATGAGATGTGTGGGCTTCAGCTCTCCAGACCAACTGCTCCGTCCGTCATGCTGGATCTCCACAGTCCAGGACACCCCCCCCCCCGTCCCAACACCCAGGGTCTGCCTCACGCTTCAGCTTTAGGCTGACACACTCCCAACCCAGAGCAGCGGAGGCGGCGAGTCCCTCCTGCCTCATTTCATGATCATGTGCCGCCTCAAGCACAGCTCTGATTGGCTGAGGAGGAGCCACTGCACAGCGACCACAATCTGTCTCCATGCCATCCCTGGGTCATGAATCAGTGGGCGCCAATGCATCACTTCAAAGTCGCTGGGCTCTGCCATTAGCACGGCAGATCCAGAAACGCACCAGGAAAAAGTAGAAAGCACGCGAGGCGGAGATCACACAACTTTTCCATTTCGGCAACACTAGAAAGGGGCTCGTTCTGGAAAGAAGCCTGCGGGTCTATTTCTACAACACGGAGCGCAGTTCAGGCGCGGGTCAGGGGTGAGTGGGTCTGCCGGGGGACGCTCGGGCGCCTGACTCAGCAGATTGGGCTCCGCAAGCCGGCCACATGATGAGGGCCTTCGACCAGAGTGGGGAGTCGGGCGAGCCAAACCCAAAACCCCTGACCACAAGGGCTCGCCATCAGAGTGGAGGGAAAAGGGGGTGGAGGAAAGCTTCAGATCCAGGTCTTATATGGCATATCATTTTAAAGAGATGCTTTTGGCTGGCTGTCCTATTAAACAACACTGGGCAAGCCTCCCCAGCTCTTACTGATCTATAATAACAAACTGGTGCTGCAGCGGTCTGGCTCTGTGGTCAGTCCAGCCTCACCGAGTGGAGGTTGCTGATGAAGCTCCTAAAAGCCTGGGACACACCAAGCTGATGGGCAGCCAATGTCTGGCAACTGGTGAGTGTCTGTCAGCCTAATTTGTGCAATGCGTGCCACACATCGGCACTAGTCGGGTCCTTGTTGGCAGCTTTTCAGCCAATTCAATACATTGAATCAGCGCTAGAGCCTGCCGGGGAGCGAGATCATTCTGATTGGCTCTCTGCTGAATGGGAATTTGCTATTGTAGCAGTTTGCTGGTTCTCAGGATGACAGTGGCAGGAGGTTTAGCCAGCTTAAGCACAGATGGTTGTCATACCACTTTACAAAACAATCCAATAAATGTGGCTTAAAAACGCAAACCTAAGATTGACAGAAAATATTCATTTTATTCTTTGCTCACTGAACACTGACGATGGAGAACAAACTGTAGCAGCAGTGACCTACTTTCATATGGGTGCAGAGCTTGGAGCAGATCAACACTTACGGATGTGGCTTCATTTCAATATAATTCTTGGGGATGAAGCCCTCTCTTCCGTTCACCTCTGCCTTGTACCAGTTTTGGTCACATTCTTCATTTAAAACCTGAAAATGCAAAAAGAGATGACAAGAAGACATGAGGCTAGTGGTCATCTGCAGTAGTAGAGAACAACAAGACATGAGGCTAGTGGTCATCTGCAGTAGTAGAGAACAACAAGACATGAGGCTAGTGGTCATCTGCAGTAGTAGAGAACAACAAGACATGAGGCTAGTGGTCATCTGCAGTAGTAGAGAACAAGGAAAGAGAATCCCGGGCAAACAGGACAGACACAGGACAACAGGAGGGCACAGCTAGATTGACACATTTATCTACCAAAACTCAGCGAGGGCCACAACAAATGTCACATTCTCTCCTGACAGGTCTCCACAGACAACATCACGAGGCACGGAGCTCGTAAAAAAAAAAAGGGACATGTGGTTGGCCTAGATATCCAGAGGAAGAGCGGGAGAGCAGACCAAAGCGTCTCCGTCAGGAAACAAGCGTGCAATATCCTTCCTGAGAGCGCCGAGCTCAGCGGGCACAGCCACACATGGGCGTCGTTGCCATGGAGCAGTCACTTTCAGGACAACACACACTGAGCCACCCAGATACGGCCGAGCACCACCAGCCTGGGTCTGAAACAACATGAGCCATTCATATGGCAACACTGGGAGACCCTGCACACAAAGCCTAGAGGCGTATTGGCACACACATACAAAAGAGTCTGGATAGCATTTCAGGTGAACGCTTGTTGAAAAGTCTGAGCAGTGGAGGGGTGGGGGGTGGGAGTGCACAACTACGTATGGGGCCAGACACTGCTGGTCTACAGTGCAGAGTCCAGCTTGGTCAGCAGCAGACGCTCTACTCAGAGAGCCCATCTGTGCTCACTACCCCAGGCCAAGTGGGAAGAGACACACACACACACACACACACGAATGGCCTCAGAGAACAGTGACAATCTTTTAAAGTACACCATTTCTAGGGAATTTCGCTCAAGGTGTCGCAGAACAGAGAACACTAGCATCAGCAACTGGACTAAACCTTTCCACTGCTTATACAGCACACAGTAACAGCGTCCACTCTCGTCGTCGGAGATGTCCGCTGTGCCTGTGGGCCGAGACAGGAGATGACTCCCCCGGTCTCCTGGTGGTAGTGGCCTTCTGTAAACAGCCATTAATCTTCCCCTCCTGCCGCCCAGCTGTGGCGCCTTCACCGCCGCGCCACAAAGTGAAAAAGACTCCCACTGTAAACAACCGAGGGGGGGCAAACAATGTGAGAAAACACAAGACCAGAGGTCTGAAGTGACCTATATTGGTGTGGGACTCAAAACCCCATACAAATGACTTCCTAGAAATCCCAATGTTGTTTAAAAGGATTAGTTTGAAGGAAATGCCTCAGAGAACAGTGGTGTCTAAACATGTCTTTCTGTTGTTGGTGAACAAGCATGAGCTGGACAAGATCATCAGCCACTGAGGGGCAGTCATTCAAGTTGCATTAACTATATCCCACATCAGCCATCTTTTGTATCGTTCAAGAAAGGCGCTTCACATCTCATGAGTAATGAGTATATGCCACATCATTACTATGTTAAACTCTATATTATTTCACATCTCATGAGTAATCAGTATATGCCACATCATTACTATGTTAAACTCCATATTATATTGTTTCACATCTCATGAGTAATGAGTATATGCCACATCATTACTATGTTAAACTCCATAGTATTTCACATCCCATGAGTAAAGGGTATATGCCACATCATTACTATGTTAAACTCCATAGTATTTCCAGCAATAAGTAGTCTTCAGTCACCCATCTATGGTCTACAAGCTTCCTCTGTAACCAACGGCACAAAATGGAAGCAACCTTCGGATCTGCAGCTCTGGTTAAGAGGGTATGAAGCTCACTCTTATTGTCTGTGTGACCAGAACACACACAGCACACGGAGCCCACCCTCAAACTCAAACTGCTGGAAGAGAGAGCGAGGCCAGTGGAGAAAAGTGTTTCCCAACCACAGCGCTGAACTATAATTCATCCTCTCATTATCTTCGGAAAGGATTTTAAGCCCAGAAGACAACCCCTGATTGTTATTTGTTCCAACCGCATAGCTTGTGCATTCAGGAGCGAGCAGCAGCGCTGAGCCCACGGGCGTCTACGTGCAGAGCTGCGTTTCGGCAGAGCCGAGACGCGCCGCGCCGAGCCGCTCTCCAGAGGAGCGAGAAATCTCCTCGCAAACTCTGCCCCAGTTTTCGACTCTTTCTAGAAAATCCTCTCAGCGGCAAAGAGCTTTTAGGAGGGGATAAGCAAACAAACAAACAAACATCAAAAAGAAGATGGAGGTGATTAAAGATGTGCGCCTCCCTCTGTTCTGGATGAGGGACTACGCGCCGTGGTGTGGGGAAGAGATGGATCACTCTCAAAGCCATTCTCCCCTTAAACCCTAAACCACACTGAGGGGGAAGAGAGAGAGAGAGAGAGAGAGAGAGAGAGAGAGAGAGAGAGAGAGAGAGAGAGAGAGAGAGAGAGAGAGAGAGAGAGAGAGACGGGCTGCCCACACTGATGCCAGTTTGATCCAATATTCAGAGACGTGCGCCAGCAGCCTGCTGTCTCGCAGGAAATCCACTGTTGCTAGGCAGTGAATTACACAGAGAGAGAGAGAGAGAGAGAGAGAACCATTGGTGTGTGTGTGTGTGTGTGTGTGTGTGTGTGTGTGTGTGTGTGCGTGCGTGCGTGTTTGTGTGTGTGCATGCGTGTGTGTTTGTGTGTGTGCATGCGCGTGTTAGTGTGCAGAGGAGAAATAAATAGATATTGGGTCAAATTACTAAATTAGATCACTAACAGATGAGCTGTGTTGTAAGTACATATGAAATATATATAGTATTAAATTATTCTTATTTTAATAAAATAAGCCTTTTTTGTTTCTATAAATACAATTTGGGTATCTGTATTTTTGTATAAGACTGTAAAAACCTCTATGTTAATATGCATTTCATATATGAATGCAAATAAATGTAGTTTTTAATTTAGTCAAAATTGTATCAGTTGTACAACGGATTTGAAATATGCCCTTGGCCTTTCCAAATCACACTATGGCCTTTCAGTCATGTATCATGCATAAAATGAAAAGAGCAATCCAAACAACCTTTGGCCATTGTCACTATTTAAAGTTGATAGCTCACAATGTAGCCACATATTGACTTTGCCAACAGCTGGTATCTATGTGCTAGGTCTATTCAAACTCCATATGTCTCACATATACTGTACCAATTGTGAAACCCCATTTTGTCACATCAGTCAGCATATGTGCCTAGTCATGCATCATTACCAGGCAGCACTTGAAATAGGAGGTCATAACCCAGATGATTAATTTTAGTAAGAGTCAGAAGTGTCACATTTAAAAGGTAACATAATGAGAAGTTCCTCTCGAGGCTGGCCTCTCTGGGATGAACCTGAAAAGAGTTCCATTTTTAGGATTGTTCTTTTGGGCCTACTCTTTAAAGTGCTCTTTGCTGCTCTTTAAGGGACTCTGGACAGGAAGTCCATTTTGCAGAGCTCTGTGTGTCCATAGAAGACTAGGGCTGAGTATTAGCACAGATGTCCTGACCTGATTTGATTTGATTCTGATGAATCGATTCAGTATAATTTGATTCTGATTCAATAACATAATGACATATGAGATGTGATACAGTAGCTACAGTAGAGAGATCTTAGACGGAACACGGAATGACTGGTAATTAAATGGATTTGATATGTTAGCCATGTTTGATATGTTTAACCATTACAGAAGCAGCCCTAGGAAAAAATGCATAGTAGCACAAAAATTAAAACAAGAAATTTTACTGATCAATATCAAATCAGACAAACAACCCTAATATCCACTGAATTGAGGAATTGGCTTCATTTTGTGGAATCTCTTTAAGCATTATAGATAATGTCAATATTGACTTTATCCTTGAAATAAGGTTTATGTCAGAATATTTATTTGTCACGGTTATACTGATAGGCTTAAAACCAATGCATGGCAATTCTTAGGATAACATTGACAAATATGACATATGAGAGACATGGTACTGAGACTAATCATCACTATGAACTCTGCATGACCTCACAGATCCAATTTAAAAACACAGACATGAGCCGCCAGACAAGTGCCGCCTGTAATCCACGGCATGCCTGAGGGCGTCGAGCAGACACGACTACAGATGCCATCAGGACATGAAGTGTCAGAGCGCACGGCTGCAGATCCCACCCTCTGAGTCACTGTGTGCGCTTTGATCTGCACAGCACGAGTAGGTGTGTGCGTGTGTGTGTGTGTGTGTTCGTTTGTGTATGTGTTCGTCTGTGTGTGTGCCCTTGTGTGTGATGGTGGAGATGACAGGGGCGTGGTCAGAATGGCTGCCAAGTGAGGAGTGTTGGAGACTGGAACAGTGGTCCGTCACAGGCATTTCAAAAGCCGAAATGTAAAATATCCCTTTGACTCTGTAGCAAGTGTGAGGCCTGTAAACAAATCATCTGGCTTTGTTCACAACAGGCTACTACGGTCTGAGCTATTACCCAAAAAAAAAAAAAAGATATGATGATGCATAACATTTCTCTGGTTTGGTTGAACCAGACTTACACCTCAAGAGAGAAAAGTGAACAAGAGAGTAAAGAGTGAAAAAGAGTGAAAGGACAGAGAAAGAGAGAGAGCGAGAGAGAGAGAGAGAGAGAGAGAGAGAGAGAGAGAGAGAGAGAGATCTGTAGAGAAAGGAAATGGGGGAGCTAATGGCCACCCCTCCCTGTGAGCATGTGCCAGTGTTCAGCAAGGGAGCTGGCTGATAGAAGTCATTAGGCTCTCTCTAGGAAATGAGGGCCAGCCTGACCGAGCACACAGCACAGCACAGCACAGCACAACACAACACAACACAACACAACACAGCACAGCACAGCACAGCACAGCACAGCACAGCACAGCACAGCACAGCACAGCACAACACACAGCACAGCACAACACAACACAACACAACACAACACAACACACAGCACAGCACAACACAACACAACACAACACAGGACACAGCACAGCACAGGACACAGCACAGCACAGCACAGCACAGCACAGCACAGCACAACACAGCACACAGCACAACACAGCGCACAGCACACAGCACACAGCACACAGCACACAGCACACAGCACACAGCACACAGCACACAGATGGGGAGGGAGGGGAGAGAGGAATTGGGGACAATCTAAGATTATACCAATGGCATACTAATGGGGTCTCTGGTCCAAATACCAATGGCATACTAATGGGGTCTCTGGTCCACGGCACAAGTCTCAAGGACTTGACAGGGTCTCACACAGACAGACAAGTGGAAAGATGTAGAAGAGGATTAACTTGACTACTGTCTAGGGGCTGGTCTGATCCAACTCTCAGAAGTGGCAGGAGTTGAATCTTGAGCACACAGACCGCTGGACCAGCTCCAGGCAGAACTGCAAAATGTCTACTGAACAAGACGCTACTACAAAATAGTAATTTCAGTGTTTTTTTGTTTTTGCTTGTCTGCAACTGAGTGAATGAAATTGAGTTGAGCATGGACTATGTCAATATAGATCTGATGAGGTCATAATTGTGTTGAACAAGAGAGCAAAGAATCAAATTTCTCTAAAGGAACCACACTTAGCTAGGATGGATCGGTGGCAGGGACTGAGCCTTGAACTGAGATCTTTGCTTTGAAAACATCAGCCCCACTGTTTTTACATTGGACAGTTTTTTTTCCCTTTGCTGACAGGCTAGATGTATTCTGTTTTATCTTCAGAGTTTCAGTGTACAGAGGCATCAGGTATGGCAAGCCTTTCAATATTTTACACCCCCTACCTTAACTCCACTCCACTCCACACATACATCCTTGATTTAAGCCTCGAATGGTGATGTGACGCCAATCACTGTTACAGTTTTTACAATCTGTCCCATTCTTTGGTAGTGATGAATGCCTGATTATTTTCTCATTATACTGTAGTGTAATTTTTATAGCCCACATACAATCAGCAGGTTCTAGCCTAATCATAGAGAAACTCCTGATTACTTACTGTGTCAGGGGATATCATTCAATGAAACTACTGATTAGCAAGTATTACTGATCAGCCAAGACAATGGCATGTTTTTGTGTTGACTTGCCAGCAGCTATCCCAACTTCCACTGAAATATTTAAAAATAATATAAAGGAAAAGACAAATATCCTGACCTGGCACTAGAGATGCCTAAAATCACACCCTTTGCCTCTTAAGAATGGCATCTGAAGTCTTAAAACCAGCACAGGTTTATTATAACAGCCGCCTTCAGTGTGTGGAAAGGGCGACAAATAATTATTGGTAACAATGACAGAATTGCAGATAATCACAAAATACTGGATGTGGTGTTTATCATTTAAGTGCAGCTAACTTGAAAACACTTGAAACGGACGTCTAGATGTACATGAATAACACAGAGTATCTCTGGGTGTTTTTTACAAAAAAGAGAAGCCAAACAAAGTATTTGTTCTGAGAGCAGCTGTGTAGACCTGCTATCGCGACAAACAGACAGAGGTGCGGACAGCTTGTCCTTATGTCCAAGTCCCTCTTATCTTGATGATAGGCTATCTCTGTACAGATGAGAGCTTAACTCAGTCATTTCTTGTAAACTATGTCACGCACAGACTTCCCATACAAGATTAGGGAAGGGGAAGGTTGAATTGCTGACATATGCTATGTTAGAAGGTGCAACGTTCTGTTTGCCACTATTGGGTTAGTTGGTGTGGCAGTTACTGTACACACAGCTACTTGCTAAGTCATGACTGGCTTGGAAGTAGTGTTGTGGGGTGATGTGAAGATGTATTGAGTCGAGCACACCAACCTGGTGAAGCTCCACTCTGAGTGAATCAACTTGGTTAGCTAAAGTAAAGCTACTCTCTCCCTCATACAGAAGAATAAACACTTGACCTGATTGGTCATCATCGCTATAGTATCCTGGTGGTTGTAAAAATGACCCTTCAGATGAATAGCACAAAACGCCAGTTTCTCATTCATTTTTTTAACAGAATGGTCAGGCAGAGTGGGCAGATTTGAGAGCAGCTGGGTAGAGGTGCTAATGACCAGCGATCTCCACACTTATTCTTCTCCACATCCATATTATACAGGCACATGCCCATTTGTGCTCATTAGCCTAACCAGAAGGTGCCCGTCAGTCAGGCAATAGCATTCTGCCATGGCTTCACTGGATTCCACAAATCCCCTCTAAGGCTACGTTCTACAGCCAGAGATTTTCTCACCCCCATAGGTCATGTCCCCTGGGCTCCTGACACGCCCCTCCGCTCACAACCTGCTCTCGGTGCATATGCACACCCACCACCACCGCCATCTGTGGCCCACCATCACGCACGTGAGGCCACCCCCCCTCGCCCAGCAACATGGCCCCCACAGCTGAATAGAGTCGATTCGTATGTGGGTGCAGAAATAGTCTGGCTTGAACAGACTGTACCATTCACACTCCACTGCGCGAGCATACCATTGTCATGTGACTTTACAGGGTCGAGGGTGATCTCCATGTTAGGTATTCACAGCAAAGGCATGACCACCATAATGGACTCGGAATAGAAAGCATCTACGAAAACCATCCATTTCAGTTCCAGGAAGGATTTTGGTTTGTTTGTTAAGCTATGACAGAGGAGAGGAAGCTTGTTGATAATCTTAGTCAATTGATACTTGATAAGCTTAGTTAACTTCACGATAAATGTCCTCCATGCAGTTTAGACCATGCTGAATTATAAACATGGGTTCAGTCCAAGTGTGACAGATGAAGCCTCTTCACAGGGATTCCCTCTGAAAACACACATTCTCCCTCTTCTCTCTAATAACACAGGGGAATCCAGGGTCTCTCAGAGGCAGCACTGAGCCAATGTTTGGAAGCTCTGGGGGTGGGGACAAAAGCCTGCTGTCAACAACTCAGGTGTGATATGCAATCTGAGGAAAAGGTCTGGCCAAGGGGGAAATTTACAATTATCCCTGGCCAAAAGTACACTCATTCCTTAATGCCGAATGAGTCAGCAAGTCAGCACCGTTTGAAAGACAACACGTCCTGTCAACTTCCAGTCCGCTGTGATGCACAAAGCCGGCACCTCCAGCTAGACGTCATGACTAACGTGCTGCTCCCCAAACACAGCCTGCCTCAACAACACAGAGCACACCTCACCTATGCCCAGCAGCGGTACCTTTAGTACCAATGAGCGAGAGCCACAGGCACTGGCGGCCTGCCGTCTGGGTTCAAAGGCAGGCCGCAGGCTGGCTGGCGGGGGCTTGTAATGGCCTGTCCAGTCTCTCCTGGGCGGCCTGTGGACTCGCCACGGACCGTTAAGTCATCAGGGTTGTTTACCCAGAGCCTGTGATCAGGAGGCATCATAGAACTGTAATGCTGGCTTAAGTGGGGCACTTTTAACAAGCCCACAGACAGGCTTGGCAGGATTACAGCATTAGTCCAAGCGCCTGCTTTCTCCCTCGACACCACCGCACACGCCGCCATGGCAGACGGACCAGCATCAGACGCATCACAATCATCATCATCATCGAAGGGATGAGATCACCAGACGGTGACTGATCCCCTGCGGGCGACAGCACAACCATAGACTAAAATGTTTGGTTGAGATCACATCTGTGATAAACGACCCAACACATGAATCATCTGATATGAGGCTGTAAGCCTGTCAAGTAGCAGCGTGTCTGAGGCCAGTGCATCGGCAGGCCTTTCACTCAGACTCCCTCTCTTGCTACCCTCGGGGGCCTGTGACTGAGGCGCTAGTGACAGATGGGTCAGCGCTGACACTGATCCCAGAGCTGTCCCACAGGGGACGCGTCACAAGCAGAGTGGCTGATGGAGGATGTGAAGAGAGAGAGAGAGATTGGGGATGACTCAGGGCCGTCTCTGATGAGTCACACTCTCATCTTCTTTGTTTGGTACCCAGAGCCACATGCATGCGCAGAATAACTGAATATCAACACAAGAGCAATGCACGGTCAACAGTCAACAGGCTTACTTTAGCATTTCCTCGTGAGGATTTCACGTCCTGTTTGGCTGCCTCTTTGTGAAGCAATCCTAGTTTTTGGTAAGAGCTACTCCCTTGGCGATGAAGAAAATGGAGAGTTGGGGATGAAAAGGGTCAATTATACATTCATAACATTGTGTCTCAGCGAAAAGTGCTGACAGCTTCCTGCAGTAAACACTCATGACTTATGGGGCTGGTTTATGTGAAAAAGAGAAAAAGGAGTCATTAAGAGATTTTTCCCTTTCTCTTCCTGCCTCTGTCTCTTCCGCTGGGAGGATTCTATTGAGTTTCCGCGGGAGCCGCAGAGGAGCCGGGGCCCAGTAAGCGCTCCTCCCCTGCGGGGCAGTACATTGACACACCGCTCTGATCAATACCCACGGAGGAGGAAAAACGCCCAGCGTCAACAGTATTCTGTGATATACGAGGAGCGAAACTGCTAGTTTTCTATAATGAGACAAATCAAGCAGAAAACACACTGCATCAAAAGCCAAGAATAGAGGCCAGAGCCAGGGCCTGTGCCTTGGCACACAAGGGAGAGCCTTTGGTCAATATAGCTACAGTGTTCAATAGAATGTAGGGGACAAGTCTATGAACTCTATGAAATAGTGCTTCATCAGTTCTGAGTCATGTTCCTGACAGTGTTGTCAGATTGGCAGCAGATCCAGTCAAATAAAAACACCCCTGTCTGATAACACAGTATTGACTTTGTCATTAGCATAATGCCAGTGCTACTGTATGGTAAAAATGAGCACATTTGATACCATGTTACATGTCAGGGATTATAAATGACTGCGACTGTAGAAGCAATAATAAAAGTCACATTATATGGATCTATGATAGGGTACGCCACAGAGCTCATTAACTGCAGCGTTTAGTGGTAGTAAGTGACTAAAGGATCGCAAACTTGATTGCATTCTTGTGCAGCCTCACAATCTAAATTTTGCTGACTGCCACACAGGCGAGGGCATATCCCACTGAGTCGCTATTTGGCACAGTGTTTCCTTTCATCTGAGGATCTCACACTCGGCAGCTCCCGGAAAATCCCAGGTGGCCTTGAGAAAGTGGGGCACACCAAGAGGCGCTCCCATACACATCTCATTCTACCCCCTCAACACCCCGGGAAAAGAAAAAAAAGAGAGAGCTAGAAAACTAAGGGTTACATTCCAGACTCCCTTCAAAGAGCGGGTTCCTGAGCTTGCTGCTAATAAAATTGAGGCCTTAGACCTCAAGAGAGTCTCAAGTAAATCAGGCTGCAGAGAAGAAGCCCTTCAAAGCCACAATCAGGAGCAGAACACAAGCCTTCCCCCCTCCAGTCAGAAGTCATGATCCCGTAATTAGAGGATTTCTTTTCCATCTCCATCACAGCGCTGCTTGCCAAAGGGGAGCATCGCTTCATTAAAGTGGTACAGGGCTCTGGAGGATAATATACGTTTTCTGCGCATACTTCAACATGGCACACTGACAAGGAGACACGCTTGAATTATCAACGTCTTCTTATCACCTATTTTTGCAAACATTTCTAAAATGTCTTTTCAAAGCTTGCACCACATCACAGTTTTTCACAGTCCAGAAATAAAAAAGCCCAGCAACTTCCACAGCCTTCTCCCATGTCAGCGACTTGTCAGCACGTTTCTCAGCCACATCCAACTGCGTCTCCTCCCTCTCCTCAAACCCTGAAATGCTCCACATTTTTTTTTTGCGCAGAGAGCGGGCCGTGTTGAAAACTAAAAACAACAGCCAAGCCCCGGCGACCTTCTGTCACCTCCTCCCTGACCTCCCCTCCCTCGGCCCTGGCGCTGAGGCAACACGGCCCAGTCACAGGCCAGGGTCCTGAGAATGTTTTCCTCTTCTCCTGTGTTTACTTTCTCGTCCCCGGGGTGGCTACGGAGGTAAGATTGGGGGGGGGACCCCGTCCGAGAGAGCCGCCGCTCTCTCTCTCTCTCTGGTCCTGCTCAAGCTGCTGGTTTGAGTTTGCAGCTCTCTGCCCACTGAGCTGGAGGGAAAATAAACACCGTCACCTCTCCAGAGCCCCCACTTCCTGCTTCTCTCCCTCTCTCCCACTTCCTGCTTCTCTCCCGCTCTCCCACGGCTTACACCGGGGGGGACACTGCAGCTGGAACAGAAAGATGGAGCAGAGGTCTGCTACGCCTCTCTCCAGAGCTGCCAAGTCCATCATGTGCATATTGTAAAGGAAAACTGTAAGGACCTGCAGGGTATAGGATAGAGACAGCGCCAGCAGGCCAGTATGCCTTTGCATAAGCCTTTCAAACCAAGAAAACAGATTATCTCCACATATCTGTACAGTGCTGCTCAAATGACATTTCAACTCTATTGAGCCTTTGATGCAGATGCAGATCTTCTTTCTGGACCACAAAGGCCATCGACCAAGGCACTTCAGTGCCCCATCTGCCATGAGGTCTCTCTGCAATGGGTCCTTCGTGATGGATCCATTATTCTGGTCACAAGAAAGATCTCTGCAGCTGCCTTCTGCTGCCATATAGCCTGTGGCAGAGCTCCAGTTTCAGCTCCTTCCCTTTCTGCCGCTTTCAGACTCAAATTAGAGCTCTGCTGATGTTCAGGCCTCCTGTTTGCAAAGAGAAATTACATGCTGAGGGGATTAGTAGTGAATTAGTAGTCCTTGTATGAAAGAACTGGGGAAAAAAACAGTCTGTTTCTGCTACCAAAATATGTCTGGTAAACTGAAATGGTTAAAACTAAGAAGCTTGGCAAATGGCAGATAGTGCTTTTATCCAAATGGCTTAGTTATCATAGAAGACCACAGCAGAATGCTGACAAGGGAGCCATGAGCACTTTTTTATTCTTCCCTCCCCTCCTCAAAAATTACCATGAAAAAGCCAAAAATTACCATCTTCAGCTGAAACATTAATACCACAGATCTGTGCTTGGAGGGATAAGCTACTGCATGAGCAAAACACAACCCACACAGACTCTCTGACAACCCACACAGACTCTCTAACCCAAATTACAGAAAAGGAGAGGAAATGGCTTCTGAGTGCCGCCTGTGCTGAATTCTGATAATGCTGCCGAGCTTTGCCACACGCTGCCAAACACCAAAGATTGAGTCAGATCTATATGGACGAGGCCAAGACGAGCGCCTGCCGAGGTGGGAGCGAGCTGCTCATGAACACTGTGCTGCTCAACAAGGATTTCTGTGTTTTTGCCAACAGGACATTCAAGTCGGCTGACAATTTCAAACTGAAACAGTTTGCAGAGCAGAGCTGCAGAGCTTTGAAGTGTGCGGTTAGTGTGGAACAGGCTCAAGTTGAGGGGGCTGAAAAACAGCCTCTTCCATGGTTTCTAAATTCAATTACGCAGCTGGAGAATTGGATGGCAGGCGTTCCTGAATCCCCTTCAGACCCCCTCTCTCCAAACCTCGGGAAGCCGAGCCTCATGGGACCTTGGAGAAGAAGGGGGAGGCGCACTCGGTTTAGGGGCTGGAGCAGTGAGAGCGAGTAGGAATTGGGAGAGTGCTTGTGCAAGCCAGTCTCCTTTCCTCCCTTTTATCTCTTCCCAGTGTACCAGAGCACAGTGGCACAGGCCCAGGAGCGTTACTGTCAATCTGTTGCCTCACATATTTCATATTTATGCTCAGCTCATACGCAGGCAGGCACGGGCCTGTGGGACGATGCTAATTGGCACGCCGCAGCCCCACCTTGTTCACCACAGTAACTCAGGTCTCAACGCCAGTGGTTTTCACAAGAATTAGGGCTCGCTTGTCAGTGAAGAAATAAGGGATTTGTGTGTCTTTTACACTATATTGGCAGGGCCAGAACAACTGAAAGTTCACTGAATGTTATTTGTCTCCTAACCTCACATATTTCCACTATACCCTAACTGTAGGTACATATATCATGTGCCTTGACTCCTTTATGAATATTAGAGGCTGTTAATTTCAGAAACAAACAATACACAAACTATTTTAAAGTATATTACAGATACGCAGACATTAGACATTAAAATATCATTAATTTTGCTAGTACACTAGTGACGGTGAAGTTGGGTTGATTCCTGTGAGGAATGGCTGCTATATTCAGTAAGGCAGACAGACCAGAGGCCAAGGCTGCCCAAACATAAGAGCAAGAGACTGAAGTGAAGAGAGGTTTCTAAGGACCTTGCACTGACATCTTTAAAAATGACACAGCGCTGGCATATAGTCCATCTAACAGTGAACGTGAGTGGCACCGCAATCACCGAACCGAAGCCGTGGCACTTGGCTCAGCCTTCCCTGATGGAGAGGATAAGATGAGTCATTAACTGACAAGCACTGGTGAAATGGCAGACATCCTGTTCCAAGAACATTTAATGTCTCAACCACAAAAATGCTGGTATCGGAAGGGGCAAAAGTGGAAAAAAGAAAAGAAAAAAAACATTTAGATGCTTGCTGTAAGAAAAGAAAACTGTGGTTTGAAGCCTTTTCTCCAGAATACCAGAATAGCAACACTCACGTGAGGGATTAATGGCAAAAATGGCCTATTAAAGTGTTAGGAAAGGTAAGAGAGTGCACAGTGACAGTGCATGCACATTGTCCCAAAAGGGTGGACCTTGAAGTATAAGGGAACTATCGACTACCCAAACAAGAACAGCATTGCCATGATCTCTTGGGCAGCTGGTGGGGTTGGCTACTTCTATTTGGCTTCCTCCTCTAAACTCTTGACCTCTCACTGGCATGATGGCTTAGCCTACATGGGACATGTTATGGTTATGTGAATTGATCCTGAGATGTAATTTGATATGCATGAAGCTTTCAAAAGGGTTGTCAGTGAGTGCAGTTTTCTCTGTGGTAAACTCCAATCAGAGATGCTCAAAGGACCAAGACAATGAACTGTACACAATATGAACACTGTAAGAATAGACGGGTGGGTGGAACAGTTTTAAGACATACAACAAATAGTAAGCTACTTAAGGATCAACAAAATAATTTACTTAGGGCATGTATCGAAGGCTGCCTCTTTCCTAGCCTATCGTAGCCCAGGCTACATCGACAGCAACTTAGGCTGCACAGGCAAGGCTGCCAGAAACTTGAACCACTAACCCAGAATTATATGACAAACACTAAGACAAATATTCAGAGCAGTTGGTGTTCCCAGTCGGGCGCAGCACATGCAAAACGCCTTGGTAAATACATTCTGTATCCTATTTTCAGTTCATGACCATGTCATTACAAAGGCTAACATTTCCAAGACACCAAATATACGAGCATAAATCAGCGATTACCTTCAGTACCTCTCCACGCTTGAAACTTAGTTCATCATCTGCAGTCGCTTTAAAATCGTACTTCGCTATGGCTTCCATTGTGCAGGGCAGCTGATAACCTGTTGTTGTGTCCGTGCGGAGGGTAGCCTACACAAACCAGTTGCTGCTCTCCTAATTCCTCGACTTATTCCTTCTGGATGGACGATAACTGGGATAGACTGGAAAGAAAAAGACCAAGTTGGTTTTACTGCTCCTCAGCCTATACCCTTGTTTAGAGGAGACGTTTGGCGGAAGGTATGAACTGCAATAAATAAAAATGCGTGTAAATCCGAGCGTATAACAACAAATTTGTGGAGGAAAAACGCAAAACTGCCTGGGCGAAATAGTGTTTGATGAAACCGCACCCAGAGACAATAGCTACATTGAAAGACACACGCATGTAGGGGAGGAAGGAAATGAAGGCGCTGACATGTCAAACAGCCAACTACAACTCGCCCACATCCCGAAAACAGCCAATCAGAGATGAGGAACGACCCTCGTCAAATAGGTGAATTTTAAGCGTATGCGATTTTAACATGACTCAGACTGAAATTGTAGAACTCCACAGCCACTATTTAACTCCTGGTCACCATATCGCAATTTTCATCGAGACTAACTTTACCACACCGAACAAAGTGACTTTTATATAGCCTAGTTTATGTCGTTTGGACAAAAGCGTCTGCTAAATACAAACTATGGACATAGACATAAGCCTACCAAGCCCCTGATGTTCATGAAGTCTTGAGCACTTATTTGCAATTGCGAGCTGAAAAGCACACTTAACATCTTGAAGCAAAAGTGTGTGAGATTATTTCATGCAAAGACTGCGAGTAGGCATGTCATAAAAAATGTCAATGTAAGTTAAACATCGTTTCCTGTCACCATTACGCACCAATAAGAGCTTTAGCCTACCATAAAGTAGTCGCAATAGTAGCCTATGTTAACCTATAGTAATAGCCTACTTTATCTTGTTCAAACAAGACACTACTTGCTGGGAAGTAGACTAGGCTACTGCTTGTTTTATTTAATTATAAAGCTTAGTCCTGCCTCGGAAATATAGGCAATCATATGTCTGACCACCTCTTTCATATCAATATGCCCCAGAAAACTAGCTATAGCCTACTGAAACAGTCCTCAAGCTCTCAGGGGATCCTGTACAACTCCTGCTTGATGGCTGGTGAAATGTAACTGCGATATAAAGGCTGTCAGGATGCTCAGGGAGGTTGTGTCTGTGTTACTGCCCCAGCAGTGTTTCTGTCCGTCTGTGTGTGTGTGTGTGTTTCTCTCTCTCTCTCTCTCTCTCTGTGTGTCTGTCTGTCTCTCTGTGTGTGTGTGTGTGTGCACATGCACAGGGCGCTGGGAAGAGTGTGTGTGTGCGTGTGTGGGGATATAGCAGGCGGCTGTGGTAACAACTGTCTCTTAAAGTGTCAGGGAATGAGGTTTGCTCAGTGCACAGCGCTGTAGCCAACCCCTGGGTTAGGTACCAGTGGAATACATCTTATTTGGTGCCACGACTAATCTATGTTGTGAACTGTGAAAACATTTGTGAAGTGTTAAATGGCAAACAGATTGTGAGTGTCTTAATGTTTACGACCTTCTAGATCTGTTCATTTTGAAGTTTTATCAATGTTACTGATTTTGTGTGTTTTATGTGTTTGAATTGAATATGTTTTAAATTAATTGCTCATTGCGTAAACCTACAGTAGATAGATAGATAGATACTTTATTGATCCCCAGGGGAAATTCAAGGTCTCAGCAGCATACAGACAACAGTTGGTCTATCTCTGCACATCTGCAGATGTTCAGAAACTAGAAATTATTACATAATTAGTGTAGGCCTAGTGAGCAAGAAGATGCCTAGCTACTTAAATCAGTTCTGGTAAGTCGTACAGCAATGACCCAGGCGATTAAATTTATACTGTACGTCACTTTATTCATTTATTTGCTTGTTGATGTTTTCTATTTTGGTTTTCACAAGTGGACAGTCAAATGAACTGTCTCTACACCTGGCGTCGAGGTCTTGTTGTATTCAAAACCGTGGACACAGTGACATCTGGTGGTAAAAAGTTGAACAACGTATTGATCAAATTGGGTGAGTGAATCAAGTATAGCAAAATTTCTGCGGACTATAGCCTACTGACAATTGACATTTGACAATTGACAACATCATCTGAGATTACAGAAGCCCACGATCCTTAATATATAGTCAACAGCAATACACCTCCTCTTGCACGACTAACAAACGTATATTGACAATACATTTCGTCATATGTTTGTCTGTTATTCAAGTAAAAGTCTGTGATATTTGCTAAGAACTCAAAAAATTCATGAATCATTCACAGCGCAGGCGCAAACCTGTGTCCAGCAGCAGCAACTCCAGTTATCCTTGGTAGGACTGCACCAGGGCGCGCAATGAACAGATGCAGTCAGGAAGAAGGGTTGTGGGAGGCGATTACAACGTGTTAGTTTTCGATGTTCAACGAAATTAATTGTGAGGGATATTTTTTACTGTAACATACAAAATCTTGAAATTGCATTGTATTTTAAGATCAAATATAAATATGCCAGAAAAAACAACAACTTTGGTTTACGTTTGAGAGCAGCCTGAATCAACTCATGTTGCACCTTATTTCTGTGTTATGTAGCCTAATGCATGTTTATCAGGACTCTCTAGTTTTGCTTTTCCTCGTCTGGATCTTTACACACTAGGCTGTGTAGGTTGTTTTTTTCATCCATGGATTTGTACAATACCTCGTATGAAAACTCGTCTCAGTTTTTCAGGACAAATTCTTCAGCTCGCTCAAGTAGAATAGGTAAGCTGTAATTTGATGTTGTGACGTTGGGTTGTGTTTTTTTTTATATAATTAAAAGTAACCACCAATGAGTTATGTCTCTATTTTTAATTAGTTGGGATGTTCAAAGTATGAAACTTACGTGAAATGTTTTTTTTTTTTTAAATAAGACTTTCTGCTTCTGACAACCTATAATAGCCTTCAGTGCTAGAGGACAGGATTGTTGTGCAAGGCAAAATTTTGGGTGTAAACAGTAAAATTGAGACAATTATCTTAAGCCATGGTGAGTTTACGCCATGGTCAGTGCATGTAACTGCAAATTACAATTATTGATTAAAGGAATACAGTATGCTTTTGTATTTAATTTAAAGTGCTTTGAGGCTTGGAATAATGATTTCAATCTGAGCCCATGACGAAACAAATTGCCACCTTTATTTGTCTAATTGACATGTGACTTATTTTCTGGAATTGAAACATAAAAAGATCCATTTTAATGATGAATATGGTAAAGATATAACTACATTTGTTCCTCTAATATTGCACTATTGTCTGACAACAATAACTAAGTCTAGGCTGTATGTCACACCTCTTTTTAGTTTACTTTCTTGTAGTAAAATGTGATTAAACATGAAATGGCATAACCCTACTGGGGCCCAAAATAACCTACACAACGACAATTGTTCAAATTTGTTACTATTCCTTGTTTTTCTGTGTTATGTCAGCTTCTCATATCATTTTCAAAAACCTCTTGAACACCCAGCTCTTAGAGTACCTCCTCACACAACACCACTAACAACCTAACACACTTAATATACCATGACCTTCTTCTCTATCCTGTCTATCTTATCTACATCCCTTGACTAAACTTGACTCAGAGCCATTATTCTGCTCTTATTGGATAGTACTTATTGTTGCACTATTGTCTCCCATTCACACTCTACCTTTATTGCTTTTTATTTTTTGTAAGTCGCTTTATTCATTTAACTGTCACTTTATTCATTTATCTGACAAAAGTGTCCGATAAATGAATATGTAATGTTACACTGTTGCATGGTTTAATGAACATAACACTTGGGTTTTTTTTCAGCCAAGGGAAGTCCTCACTACAGCAATGTTATCTTGCCCAGTATATTCGGAATCATCTGCTTCCTTGGGATTGTGGGAAACTGTATTGTTATTTACACCATCATGAAAAAGACCAAATGTCGGGCCAAGCAGACAGTCCCCGATATCTTCATCTTCAACCTCTCCATTGTGGACCTCCTCTTCCTCCTCGGTATGCCGTTCCTCATCCACCAGCTGATGGGCGACGGCTCCTGGTGTTTTGGGGCCGCCATGTGCACGGTCATCACTGCTCTGGACTCCAACAGTCAGACCGTGAGCACGTACATCCTCACAGTCATGACCCTGGACCGCTACCTGGCCACGGTCCACCCCATCCGGTCCAACGCGGTGCGGACGCCGTGCGTGGCGGGGGCGCTGGTGGCGCTGGTGTGGGTGCTCTCCCTGCTGTCCATCACGCCGGTGCTCATGTACTCGGGGCTCATGCCTCTGCCCGGCAGTCAGGTGGGGTGCGCCCTCCTGCTGCCCAACCCAGCCTGGGACATCTACTGGTTCACCCTCTACCAGTTTGTGCTGGCCTTCGCCCTGCCGCTGATCGTCATCTGCGTGGTGTTCTTCAAGATCCTCCAACACATGTCCACTGCTGTGGCGCCACTGCCCCCGAGGAGCCTGCGGCTGCGCACCAAGAAAGTGACCCGCATGGCGGTGGCCATTTGCCTGGCCTTCTTCGTGTGCTGGGCGCCCTATTACATTCTACAGCTCATCCACCTTGGCGTTCAGCAGCCCAGCCCTGCGTTCTCCTACGCCTACAACATCGCCATAAGCATGGGCTACGCCAACAGCTGCATCAACCCCTTCCTGTACATCATCCTCAGCGAGACCTTTAAGAGGCGCTTCATTGTGGCCATTCAGCCAGCGCACAAAGACTTCCGGGTCAACCCCAGCACCACGGACGGGAGCGTGAGCTTGCGCTTGGCCCCGGACTGCCAGCAGCCGCCCCCGTCCTCCAGGCTCCCGCAGGATGGACGACCAGAGAGTGGGGACAGCCGCTGAGGACCTGACAGGTGGAGCTGGTCTCACTCATGCAGTGGCGTCTCAGGGGTAATACATACAGTAGTACACACACATACAGCCTGCTGCGCCACAGCGCCCCCTACAGTAGCATTTTAATGTTGAAATTGCATTGCACTGTCTTGGTCCAATCAATGGAATTTTTTCACATTGTAAAACTTGTTGTTGTTGAACTGAACAGTTAATATGTGTAAATACGATGGTAATATATATAGAAGTAATGTGAAATGTCTGACAGGAGAAAGTTTATTGTCACACTTGATTAAGATGTCACATCAATACCAGAAATGAAATTCTTACTCAGAGCCTAATCCTTAAGTGCAAAATAAATGTATAATAAGATATACAGTAAGAGACAATGATCAACAGTGCAGACAGTTAAGCCACTGTGAATACCAAGAGGTGTACAAGGTGATCATAGGGCATTTGTACGCTTTTAATAGTGAAATGTGAAATCGTGTTAATGACAATTCATTATCTTGATGATTTGTGGATAAAAAAACTGTCTCTGAATCGGGTGGTACGGGTCCAAATGCTCTTATGCCACTTGCTGGATGACTGGAGGGTGAAGAGGCTGTGACTGGGATAACTGGGTCGGGTCAGAACCTTTCTCCTGCAGCGCGAGCTACTGGTCCTGGATTGTTGGAAGCTCCGTTCTTGTGATTGGGTTGACCACCCTCTGCAGAACTTTGAGCTCATGGGCAGTGCTGCTGCCGTGCCATGCTGTGATTCTAGGATATGATTACATGAAGACAGACCAAAATCATGAAATGAATCATTAATAAACATTAATAAATCATTAAATTAAAAAGAAAAATCAAAGGAACAGAGAGAAAGTAATGGAAACATGTAGTTTGCTTGCTGTGGTATCAGTGAGGGTTTGTATGTATTCCGTCTGTTCTCTGGTTATGGATATATCTGTGGGTATGTGATGTGTGTGTGCATTTGTTTCTTGTGCTAGTGTCTGGTTTAGTGAAAAGTAATGTTAAATTTGTCTGTGCGTGTTTTGATATTCAGATTTTAAAAAGTACTGAATTGAACTGAAAATGACTGGGAAAATATTTATGAGTTAATGTATTGATGTATATGTTGACATCTGTTGAAATTACTTAAAGAGAGATGGATATTTATTATTGTTAGGATGATGTAAAATTGTCTTGTCACATTGTCCGTGTCAGTGTTTTTACAGTCGACATTGGTCTGTGATGAAACATTCACTGTGATTGTTTAGTGTTTTTGAAGTATTAATAAAATATATTTCATTGAGGCACTATCATTTTCATGGAATACAATTACTCAATGCTACCATCTGTTTCCATTTAGATATGACTGGTTGCTAGCAGTAGGGATGCCAGTGCTATTGTCCTGATTGCTGCCATTGTCCATGTTGTTTGTTACATGTAGCATAATTAAAACCTTCCATACTCTGCATGAAAACCATGCACTCCTTAGTGCTTATCAGTGCTTTGTAAGCCTCCTCTTATCTCTGTAAGAAGAAAATGGGATGTCAGGCTTTGGCCTTATGTAATTCCTCAACTTCTCCTTCAACTCCTTGCCATCCTCATGATGTAATCATATGCACCCCTCCCCCTGTGATTGCTGAGCTGTAATAATAGCATTGACAGCTGATGTTTCTGCAGGCAGATGCCCCCCCTAGTTTCCCATCATTCACAGGGATGGTTCCCAATCTACCATACACCCACCTCTACATTCTACCAGATAGAATCAATAATGGAAATGTAGGCTCCTCATCTGTTCCCTTGCATTCACAGAGCTTTACATTCATTCAGCACAGCACAGGCTGCAGCCTTGCTCTCTGCCATTTTCATTTATGGAATATCGATCAATAATGCAATTTCCCCTCATAGTACCGAAGCACTACTACCTCCAGGATGGCCATTTGAATTTACTGTAGGTGCTATGATGGTTCTGATGGGCTAACATCTGGTGAGCTATTTTGTAAATAAAGTCCAACCAACATCAGATGACTTCCTTAATTAAGTTTGTTTTGTTTAGTTGAAAAGGGCAAATGACTGTTTAGTTGAAAGTGGCGAATGACTCTCTTCATTAACAGGTTAAACAGCAACACAGCTGGAGGTAACTCCATGTGGCTTCATATGTGGGGGGGAAGGCATGTCTGTGTTGAATGATATTTGCCATCAAAATTGGCAGTCTCCTAGCAACACCGAATCAAAAACTTCACAAGTTATTATAGAGGGTGTTTTTCAATCTGACAAAAGATATCTTATTTCCACACAGGGCTGATTGCAGATGAAGACCTATGGGCATCATCACAACTTCTGTGTCACTAAAACTGGAAATAATTGGGAGATCTCTATGATCCTTAAGTAAAAAATGAATGAATGAATGAATGAATGAATAAATAAATAACTTAATCTGACTTAATCCACTTAATCCGAAGGTACAGCATGTCAGAAGGGAAACAGCAGGGGTCTGTTTGTTAGTTGCCAGCAAAGATTCTAGAACAGAGCTCTGTTCTAGAATCTTTGGTTGCCAGACAGTTGTTGAAAAAAGAAAAAATGTCATTGATGTGATGTTTGCACATAGCAGGCTGCCATGCCCAACTTTGCACCAGTCAGTCATTCTAGACCCATTTGATTTTTTATTCCCCCCTTTTTGTAAATACTGCAAAACATTTACTGAGGTCCAACAGTAAAATTACAGACCAATTCCAGTCCATAAACCTAAGTACACGTCAAATAAGTCAATTTAACTTGAATGACCCTATAGGTTTCTGATGTCAGACACATAGAGAAAAGCATTCCACTGAGATGGATATCATATAATTATTTTAGGCCTTCTTTAATCCTCTGGCATTGTGCTGCAATGATACATGTCTCTAACTAGTGCTGTATAGCCGCATACCCCTTGAGTCACAGAGACATGCAAACTATGCAGATGAACTGAGTCATAATCCCACTCTAAACATTCATTTAAATTCCCGGCAGGTAGCCATGTGTACTGTGTGCTCAAAATGGGATTATGATATGCATATGATATGCAAACCGCACACTGAGAACAGGTGGGAATACCCATATTTGTTGATGTCTTGTCATGTCGTAGGGTGCCGTGTGGCAGAAAGCGTTACATTTAACACCTGGATAAAAATGAGAGAAGCCGACTTTGTATGAGAGTTTGTATAGGATTTTTGCTGATAGAAATTTCATGGAAATGGTGTCACTTCAAAGTAAATTCACGTGTGGAGAATTTCCTTGTCTATGCACTGGCATTGTTGTCAGCTTGCATGTAGCACTTTTATAACTGAGCAAAACAAATTGCCCAGTTCATTAAATTAGCGTTTGTTCTGTTGGTATTGCATTGCACATTGCATGTCATACAAATTAGAGCCCACTGTCTTATCACGCAACAGTGACACAGTTTCCAGCACAGCTTCACTGAAAGCAATGAAGGCTTCATGAAACTGGCCATAAGTCATGTGCAGGGGGCGAACGATTTAATATGAAAGGAATGTTAGAAGCCCTCAGGATATAAAGAGAAAGGAAAGATTTCAAAGAAAGACGTTCATGGAGGGTTATATCAATTCAGATTCAGTGGAAGACATGAGATGCCCTTGAGGATGTATTTCCTTCCCAAAACCTTTGATTCACAATAACAATGTTTTTAGATATGTGTGTTAGGAGTGTGCCTGTATTTTATGAGGAATTATTTTCCTTACAGATAAAAGGTCAGATATGAAAAGGTGATCTATCAGGACAATCACAAATATTCCTTTATGCAGTATGTGACCCATATTTAATATAGATTCAATTGCCCCAGGTAGCCTATGTCAAGTCAAGTCAAGTCAAGTCAGCTTTATTGTCAATTTCTTTACATGCACTGGTCATGCAAAGAATTGAAATTTTGTTTCTTACTTTCCCATGCAGACATAGACATACTTTAAATACAGACATAGACATACTTTAGACATAGACATAGCCATAGACAATAAAAAAAAAATATATACAGACATACCACATACAGACATTAAAGTGTGAGACTGAAATATAGAACATATATCAAAATATAGAAATATAGAACATATATAAAAAAAATAGAGGTAGTTGTGTTGTATATTTACATTTTTTTGCGTAACCTTCTGACAGAGTAGTAGTAGCAGCAGCATTGTGGCAGAGTGATAAATAACATTGATAACATTTACATGAAGTTTAAACTTGTGCTTGTGTGTACTGTATATTTACATTGATATGCAGTCATTTCAAGTATATCAGGCTTGATATGAAGCAGCAACATGTTAGGCTGCGCAGTCACAGTGCAGTTCCACAGGGCGGTCCTGGGGGGGTGTTTGGGGGGGGGGGGGGTAGGGGGTTAGGGTAGACAGGATCCTAGGTTCCTGGCTGGCTGGTGGGTGGGGGGGCTGTCAGTGATGGGAGAGTGGGTAGAGTGTTCAGCATCCTGATTGCTTGGTGGATGAAGCTACTTGCAAGTCTGGTGGTGCAGGAGCGGAGGCTCCTGTACCTCTTTCCAGAGGGCAGGAGGCTGAACAGTCCGTGTGCAGGGTGGGTTGTGTCCTTGACAATCATTAGTGCTTTGCGGGTGAGGCGGGTGGTGTAAATGTCCTGCAGGGAGGGGAGTGGTGCTCCAATGATCCTCTTAGCTGTGTTAACAATGCGCTGGAGGGTCTTCCTGTTCTGATCTGTGCAGCTTCCGCCCCACACTGTGATGCAGCTGGACACGATGCTCTCGATGGTCCCTCTGTAGAATGTGGTCATGACGGGAGGCGTGGCACTTGCCTTCTTCAATTTGCGCAAGAAGTAGAGGCGCTGCTGGGCTTTCTTCACCAGTGATGCTGTGTTGGTGGTCCAGGAGAGGTCGTCGCTGATGTGCACCCCCAGGAATTTTGTGCTGCTCACTCTCTCCACAGCATCTCCGTCGATGGACAGTGGTGGCAGTTGTTTGTGGCCTCTCTGAAAGTTGACAACAATCTCCTTGGTCTTGCTGACATTCATTCATTCATTCATTCATTCATTCATTCATTCATTCATTCATTCATTCATATATGCTGTATCATTCATATATATACATATTGTACATATTTACAGAGCCATGATGATAGTATTTCCATTCAATCATAGTGAATTTATATAAAAAAAAACGGTGAAGAAGTAGGCTGAACTTGAATTGATTGAGGATCAATAAAGTATCTATCTATCTATCTATCTAGGCCTAGGTACATTTTACAATAAACTCAAATTTGTCTGGCAAGTTCATGGCGACTTGACAGGCTGGTAAGGAAGGCTGGCTCTGTAGTGGGAGCTGAACTGGAGTGCATCACTTCAATATCTGACAAAAGGACCCTAAACAAACTGATCTTGGACAATGAATGTCATCCGCTCTACAGCACTATCAAAAACCAATAGAGCTTGATCAGCTGGAGACTTCGCTCACTGCCATGCACAACTGAAAGGCTGAGGAAGTCATTTGTTCCTAGGGCCATTGAATGCCTCACTAAAGGGAAGAGGAGAGATAGACTTCTCTGCTTAGTCTGTCTGCCTCTCCACCCTCTCCATGTCCATGTTTTTGAATACTGACTGCCCACTACTGTTTACTATTGTTTTACTACTGTTTTACTAATGTACACAGCCTAATGTTTTCACTACTGTTTCACTGCTACACTGTTTTTTCATGCTATATTAGCACACATGATCAATGGCTGCGGTCAGGCTTCTGATACAATACTGAATGAATGAATGGCTATAACCCTATTACCTCAACCTGTTCTTGCACTGAAATAGTTTTTTATTTTACCTTGTCTACATTATACTTTACTCTACTATTTGTCCATATTATTTATGCTGGTCTTTAGACCTTACTCTTGCACTGTTGCACTGTTGGACTAATGTTGGACTACTTTTTGCACCTTCACCATGACACTCACTCTCTTGAGCACCTTGCCAGGCACACATAACTAAGGACTATGGTTGGACTACTGTTTGCACCTTCACCATGACACTCACTCCCTTTAGCACCTTACCAGTCCTGGCCCTGTCACTACAAGCGTCTTATGCTTGATCACCCTCAAGCACATTGGACTTTTCTTAATTTAACTTATATAGTGTATTTAGTATTTAGTTTTGTTAGTTTTCTTATCTTTCTTATCTTCTACTGTCTTTATTGTACAGTGGAGTTTAGTTATATGTTTATACTTATACTTATGTTTACCATTTCTGCTGTAAGTGCATGTTGTGTGTTATTTCTGTATGCTACTGAGACCCTTGAATTTCCCGTTGAGGATCAATAAAGTATCTATCTATCTATCTACCTATCTATCTATCTATCTATCTATCTATCTATCTATCTATCTATCTATCTATCTATCTATCTATCTATCTATCTATCTATCTATCTATCTATCTACTTTTTTGCATTTGTATTTTGTATCCTATGCGCAATGCCAATTTGAAATGTATTTCTGAGGTGTAATAAATAGGGCTGTCAAAATAACTGATTAATTTTGATTAATTAATTTGAGAAAAATTAACTGATTAAAAAAAAATAACACAGATTAATCGATTCCGTATGACCTTTGACCCCGAGCCATTGTAGTCAGTAACCATTAGACTGTAAAAAGAAGGAGAGAGAAGAAAATGTGCTGCCTAGATCATTGATTGGAACATTTACTTTTAAAAAACGGCCTCTGCAATGTCTGCAGCAAGGAATTTGCATATCACTGGAGTTCATCAACTCTAAAGTCGCTCATCAATGCAAAGAAATAGTGTTGACATTGAGGGGAGTGTTCATTTATTTTCATTGTGTCCCCTAGGTTATATCTGTGGCCTGAAATACCTTGTATATGAAAAAAAACTTCTTCCCGAAGCACTTTTGAATTTATTTTCTTCAGCATATTAGGTCATATCATAGATTATTATGGCCATTATTAAAATAATAATAAAAGAGTTTTTGAACTTTAATGTCACTAATGCTGATTATTCAATGATTAATTTGAATTTAAATATATAAAATGCTGTTTCTGTGGAGAACGTTTACATGAACCCCATAGAGCCTATACAGTCCATAATTATGCAAGTTGCTTTTAATGGAAGTCCTCTCATTGTCATGACTGAGATCCCTGCGGAGGATTTGATGTGAGGACGGTGAAATGTTGTGTTGTGTAAAGCCCAGTGCTGAAACACACTGATTGGACACACTGATGTAGTGGCACACTGTTATGGACTGTTCCTCATATTGTCCAGGCACCTCCACTGTTGCTTGATGGCCTTGGAAGTTTCACTGATTTTTTGGACTTTGAACAAATTGAATCAGTCCTCATCAATCACAAGTAGACTTTGTTTGAATGACAAGGATTTAAGCAAAGCTGGAAAAAAAATACCATGTCATTGCACCTGATGAGGCATATGGTTGCCATATGATAATATGTGACGCCTCACTTGCGGAAAACCAAGATGTTCTGATTTTGATAGAAAGTGCAAATTGCATTTCCAAAATGTCCACAAGAATGAAATAACGCTGTGATGTTCACACATCAGTAGATGATATGAAGATTGAACCATTCTGAGAACTGTCTGAAGGAAAAAACGATCAGCTCGTCACTGATGACAGCCCCTTCTCCACACACACATCTAGGCAGTTAGTGCAGGTAATCATGCACATGCCATCTTAAGAGGCCCCTGGTGGATCACTCAGACACTCTTCAGCCTTTGCAGTGCAGGCGGCATCCACAGCTGCTCTGGTCTCCTACAGAGTTCCTCTTTATTCCTGTCTCATGCATGGGGATCCTTCAGAACTACTTCAGATAGATGTGCAGACTGTAACAGGAGTAGGGCACCTAAGTGGTATCATGACAGAAAACTGCAACTGTAACAACTTTATTGCTCATGTAGAAAACTATTCCTTAAACGCATAGAGATTTTAAACATTTGGTTGAAGTTTCATCTCCCTGTGTTTATAGTAACAATCAATATATTTCTCCATGCATAACCACCTACGCATGACACAGACAGTGGCAACCGGCAAGATCTGAGGTTCACGGGTTATGACATGCATCTAGGATTACTTCAGTGGGATGACAAGACTTACAGCCATATTAGATGTACCACATAGCGGTACATGGTATGACCACCACATGGTGTTGCCACCTGCTACGTAAAGAAGATATAACAGATTGCCCGACTCCTGCAACTCCTTGGAAACTGAAAGTCACGCTTCCGAAGTCCTCAACATCAACACCTACATAGTCTCCCCTTGGTTACTCAATCAGTGTTCAACCATTCAAGACAACAATATACAGAGTCCAAACTGTTTGTAGTGTGTGTGTGTGCGAAGGTCAGGTTTGGAGAGATGGAGTTGAAGGTGTTAGTCTTTCATCCACACTGTGATGATTCTAGTCATCGGGTGAGAAAGACAGGTCGGTATCAACCACACAACAGTGATAGGCAAGTCTGTGGGAGCGCTCAGCTGAGGAAGTGTAAATGGAAAACAGAGGGCACTGGTCCCTGAGGTAGGCTGTGAGATTCTCATACCTGTCCTTGCCCAGACACACTGAATGAGCATCCTTTGATAGGATGCAAACAAATCAATTAAGAGCTTTCCCAGAAAGATAATGTAGTGAGGACAATGTCATGGTCCACTGTTCCATCAAAACGGATGGAAAATTAGAACAGATGACTGAGCAGAGGCTTTAGCTACTCTCAATGCAAAGGAGCATTTTCATTAGAATGACCAGACTGCTTATAGGGAATCGGAAGCTTACTTGAACCCCAGGAACCAAAAGCTTCAATTTGTTATCGGCAGTATTATGGGGCTACATGTCAAAAAATATTGTGAAAAGTGAAATAAGAAAAAGAAAGAAAAAAAAAAACTCTGCCAAAACATATAACTCCACTAGTGCCAGTTGTGGCCATAATGAAGGTCAAGAGTCAGTGTTGTGTGTGCTGCACATTCACTTTTTGTTCTGTTTAGGTCCAGGGTCTCATGTAATATTTATGAAGTTGACTGGAATGAATCATACACCAAGATGTGCCGAAATCTCAATGTCTCAACTCAACTCAACTCAACACATTCTACCCAGTGATACTGCTCTAAATGGGAAGAAAATACCCTGTGCTGTGCTTGTAAAAGCCTTTAGTTTTCTGATAGAAATGGACGTCTCTGCATGCCATATGCGCGCCAGCAGGGGTGGTGGTGCCTGTTTGATCCAGATGCCATGTTTCCTGTAGAAGAGCACAATGGGGGAGGCTTTATTTCCACCCTCCCAGTGCTCCTGTGTCCGTCAGCATGACACATCCCAACCCCTCTGATCTTCGCACAATGAAAAGGCAAAAAAAAAAAAAAAGGATTCAATATTTGCTTCAAACAATCGTGTATGCATTTACACGGTCCTATCTGCTGCTACAAAAAGAGATTGGCATCCATGAATAAAACATATGGTCATCTTTTTTACGGTTTGGAGACTTCTAGATGAAAGTGACCCATTACCTCCTTAGATTCCGTGCTCTGTTATTTTCTTTACACTTTATCATTAACATGCAGTGGGGATCTGAGGGGAGAATGGCATGTGTGTTATTAGAGGTGCTGAGTGGTAAGTGGCCTGGAGTGTAAATGGAATGTCAAAGGTCATTATGGATGGCGTTTTGCTGGATATGATAGCAATTGGAACTCCCATCTTCCCAAGAGAACACAATCCACTTTTTTTTCTTTTTTTTTTGCAAACACCTAGCCTGGGTGTTCCCATGCTGCCTTGCGCGCGATTTGATTCACGCTGCTAAGGCAGCCTGGAGACCATGGAGCAAATTTTTGAGATAGGGGACCAATCACAGAACAAGTGAGAAAGCAAGACGATGATGATCTATGCACAGACGCATTTGATAGACATCCGTGGCACCCAATAAACGGATCTGGGTATTTTTTTCAAATACGAGAAAATTAATGTTTGGTTCACAGACCACGTCTAGCAAACACCATTGACATTACAGAAAATGCAACACTACAATGACATGCACAAGAATAATACATCGGACAAACAGATGTACATTACACAAACACATACCGTAACTTAACAAGACATCACATTGACATGGCTTATTAGTGTACTGTAACACACATAACATTAATAACAGAAAGGCTAAGGATGATTTGCGTCCAGGATGATTACAGATATGATTATCAGGGATGAAATTGATGACCGGAATGACAAGAAGCTGGGGGGGGGGGGGCTCGCGGATGGTAGCTCTGAGAGTGTGAATGAGGTGGTGTTGGGATGGGGGTGTGGGTGGGGGGGTAAGGGGTAGTGAGTGTGTGAGGATGTATGTGTGTGAGGATGTGTGTGTGTGTGTGTGTGTGTGTGTGTGTGTGTGCATATGTGTAAGGTTGGCTTGCTGTTGGGCCAGGAGGAGAGAAGCTGGAACACAGAGAGGGAGGGTTTCAGAGGAGAGGAGTTGTAATTATTCTGTTAAAGATGAGTGTAATAATAAGAATAACTGATTGCCTGACTGATTGACAAGCTGGGCACCCATTAATGGCCACAGTTCCACCCAGCCCCGGCAGTTATGGCGATGAGCTGACAGAGAGGAGGACCTGCGTGCCACCCATCCCCCCAGGCCCCCATCATATACACACGTCCCCCACTACCACGACCAACCACACCTCGCCCCCAGACCTCCATCTAACACGCCACTCTTGACCTAAATATGTATGTGAATGGCTAGGTTGAGAGCTCTATCTAGTGTGTAGCATTAAAAGAAGTGGGCATGCATGGTGAATATCTGTCAGGATTTCCCCATGCACACCACACTTACCCTGTGTAAGATGTATGCCTCCTCTGTAATGTGTGCATTAAAATAAGTGAGGCATGCAGATAGACACCTGATGAGGTATCTACCTGCACTCCACCCTTACCCTAGCCTGTTTTGTGGTTTTGTTTATGTTTTATGAATGTCACCTAATATGTAGTGCAATTAAAAGAGAGTAAGCGTGCTGTGTGCTTCCAGAACAAGGCATGTGCATGAGCGTATGAGGAGGGTGCACAACGGGGGCCCAGGGCCAATAGATAACACACAGGACCCAACCAATGCCAAACCCACACAGCGACCCGCCAGGACCGAGTCTCCCAAGCCATCCAATGGGGCCCCGGCAGAATAACGATGAGAGAGGCAGAGAGAGTGAAATTAGAAAAGTTATCAGAGATGTAAATAAAAGCGAGAGGGGAAGAAGGGGATGCTATTTATTTGCTATTAATAATAATAATAATAATAATAATAATAATAATAATATTAATAATAATAACAATAATAACAATAATAGTTCCAGCTATCATCCCCTGCCCAGTGTTCGAGGATATGTGTATCTGTTGATGAAGTGTGTTGGTGTGGAGATGGATCTCAGGCAAAGAGGGTCAGGACTGTAGGTAGGTGATAAAGGGGTACCAAGGAGAGGTTGTATCCTGAGTATTGATTACGTTTGTAGTTGATAGGTTTTCTAATGATATATAGTCTGTTAACAAGTTTTTCCAATGAGTGATGTGATCATTGTTCCTAGATTTCCAGTTCATGAGGACTGTTTTCTTGGCGATAATCAGCGCTGCCAGCAGTGTTTTATTGCAAGAGTTGCTTAAATTGACTGTGGATGTATCACCAAGTATGCATAAGGAAGGGGATGCTGGGATGTGACAGCCAAAGATGGAAGAGAGTAATTGATAAGTCTGATTCCCATTTGTGATATGGCAGGTCAATTGTTTTTTTCTGAACGAGATATAATTTTGTAAATTTGGGAGAGTATTTTTTGGAGAGGGAATATTAAGCAGCTGCAGAAAGGGAGATCTGATTCTAGGTCTAACCAGGTGTTGTCTGAGGGGGTGGGGTGTAGCCATTTGTAAATGAAGTGGAGCTGATTGGCCAGGGCATAGTGCTGGAAGTGTGGGGCCTCTAGTCCTCCCAGTGCTTTTGGTTTTTGGAGAGTGGTGAGTTTGATCCTTGGGGTCTTATCTTTCCAGTAGAATTTAGTTATTAATGAATCAAGAGACTTAAACCAGAGTGGGGTGGGCTGGGTTGGAATCATAGAGAGTAAATAGTTTATTTTGGGCAGTATTGTCATTTTGATTACTGAGATTCTGCCCATGATGGATAATGGGAGGTTCTTCCAGCGTTGAAGGTCATCATCTATTGAAGTGAGTAGAGGGGAATAATTTAGGCTAAATAAGTCTGACAGCCTGGGGGAGACTTTTATCCAAGTGATATAGTTAGTGCAGAGTGGAATAGGTGAAGAGTTGGCCGTCACATCCCAGCTATTGTGATGTAATGGGAGAATTGCAGATTTATTCCAATTGATTGAGTATTCAGAAATTTTAGAGAATGTGTCAATTAGTTTGATGGTTTCTTTTACTGATGACTGGACACCTTTGATGAGGGGGTTCTGACGGATGGCAGCTGCTAGGGGTTCAATGAAGATTGTAAATAGTGAGGGGGAGAGTGGGCACCCCTGTCTAGTTCCCCGGTGAAGAGTGAAACTTTGTGATGTTAGTCCATTGGTGATTACTGTGGCTGAAGGAGAGGTGTATAGAAGTTTAATCCAGTTAATGAACGACTCCCCGAAGCCAAACAATCCACTTTAAATGGTCAATGGATCAGTTCAATTGCACACACACAAAGTGCCTCCAGCGCATTTAGGTGGAGATCAATCACAAGAGTTTCATATTGAATCCGATCTGTCTTTGAATCAATCAGCCCAGATGTTTTTCACTTACAGCTGCATCCTTGACATGTTGATAGTCGTGCACAGAGAGTACCATACATGTTGATAGTCATGCACAGAGAGTACCATACATGTTGATAGTCATGCACAGAGAGTACCATACATGTTGATAGTCATGCACAGAGACCATATTTTGGAAAAGCTTAGAGCACTAATAACAGTGTCCAAAAAGCGAGAGCCCTCTATAACCGTGAGAGCAGATGCTGAGAGCAGATATCCATCAACCAGTTTTGCCATTCGTCAGCTTTACTTGAATAGAACTCACATCACATAGCTACTTATTAATCAATAACGTGACAGGCTCAAGAGTGTGGGATGGCAGTTGGAGATGTCTAAACATCTTATTCCTTATTTCTCCTTCTGGGGAGACTAAATAGTCGCTATGAACGCTATTTGTGTTGGCTTGTGCTTTTTGTACTACATTCATGCGTAAATCCCCTCTCTTTGACTCGCAAGAATTTGTGGTCCAGTGTGGACACCCTGCTGACTATAATCGAGGAAACATTTGTTGCAACATTAATGGAAGCCACTGACATAAATATTCCATAGTAAATGAATAAGCCCTTGCTTCCTACAGCCCATTCTCCTATAAATCCATAAAGGGCCTCACATCTTCCATTAAGCACAGAGCTCTCAACAGTGAGGGTCGATTGCGTCTCCGTCACCATAACTTCTATCTACAGGAGGAGCTTCACACGTACTGTACACCCTTGTGCAAATGAAGTGAAACAAGTAGTGGTTTACCTGCATTACAATTGAAGCCCATTTCATATGGCTTCTTATTTCTTATTTGAATCAATAAATCACTTCTGCCTGAGGTTAGGTTTATTTGTTTGTCTGTCTGTAAACAGTATTACAGAAAACTTCTGCCTTTTGCATACTGAGATTTTCATTAAACTTCAGAGAAAGGAGCAACACGCCCCAAGCAAGAACCCAATGCACTTGGGTTGTCTTGGTCTCGGTCACTGGTCTTGCCAAATGTTATACTCGGTCTTGACCGATTGTATGGCGGGCTTAAAATAAATCTATTTTTCAAATCATTGATTATCTGACCATGATTTATTCAAAATCCATCTTTAATGGCTGCGTCTTGACATTACAGAACTCATTGCTTTTACATGAAACCTTGTGTAAAAAGAAGTAATTCAGAAAACAACACATACATAGTGGTGTTGAGATAGATAGATAGATAGATAGATAGATAGATAGACACTTTATCTATCCCCAGGGGAAATTCAAGGTCTCAGTAGCATACAGACAACACACACACACATTCACAGCAGAAAAAGTAATTAAAAGCATAATTATATTATAATTATTATAATATAAAAGTATAATTATGTTATAATTGTTATAATATAAAAACACAACTTAAGCAATAAGGACAGTAGAAGATAAAGAATATACTATTTACACTAATTATACTAACTAACAACTGTGGTCGCTCGGTCAGGTAATCTGTAATCCAGGTTACCAGGTGAGCGTCCACACCCATCTGCAAGAGCTTGTCTCCCAGTCTGAGGGGTTGGATGGTGTTAAAAGCACTTGAGAAATCAAAGAACATGATTCTCACAGCACGTTTCCCCTTGTTTAGGTGAGAATGTGTCCTGTGTAGAAGATAAGTGATGGCATCGTTCACACCCACTTTCTCCTGGTATGCAAACTGTAACGGGTCTAGTGCATGGCGTACCTGGGGTCTGAGCATACCTAAGACCAGTCGCTCCATTGTTTTCATCACGTGATGTAAGTGCGACAGGTCTGTAGTCATTAAAGGAATTATCCAGAGTAAAATGCACTTTCGATCAATTTACAGATGATTGGGAGTTCATATGTTGAGTTGACATCCAAATCATGATCATGTCATTCGGATGTGTTTTGAGAAAGCTCGATGTTACCGGTTTTAGTCAAAACTCTTTAGCCTGGAAGTGACGCGGGCATGTCATTTCACCACTACAAAATGCTATTTTTATACCTCTTCTACAGTTCCAAACAACATTACACTTACGTGGTAGTGAGTAGAGGGTCCCTATAGCCAAACTGAAGTATCCCGAGGTCTTTATGTGGTCGGATAGAGTCCAGAATGAATTTCATCAAGCCAGTACCTTTCCGAAAATGTTGCCATCTTTGCTGCCATCTTCAGGGGAAAGTCCGTAGGAGTCGATTGCTGAGTGTGTTGTAACACGCTCTGGAAATTCACAATTTCGTCGCCGTTTTTTTTTTTTTAAAAAACATAGTCCAGTATTTCTTTTCGAAATTGAAATGAAGTTGTATGGACTGGACTATGTTTTTTTTTTAAAAACGGCGACGAATTTGTGAATATCCAGAGCGTGTTACTCCACACTCAGCAATCGATTCCTACGGATTTTAATGTGTCACCTACCTAATTAGGTACAGTGGTACAACCTGTGTAACAACATGTACTATCAGGTACTATCATTGTACTTGCATTATGTATTTGTGGGTACCTACATATAGTTGTTACATTGTAATACTGAGTGATTTTACAAAACTTTGCCAATTTGCCTAAATTTTCATCAGAGGCAAAGAGCTGACCTGAGACCTGCTGGATGGGGTAAAACTGGTCATGATACAGGGCATAACTCTGATTCAGGTCACTACCAAACATTTCTAGAGAGTAAAAAGAGTAAAAAGGTTGTAGCAGCACAGCTGTTACATGTACATGTTACAGTACTTAAAGCCATATTATCAATACATTTCTTTATTATGCATTTATATTCACTAATGTATTCAAATATGCAAATTATCTCATTAACTACGTGTGATATAAAAATGTCCCAAGCAGAAATGTATTCTACGCAAAAAAGTACTATAGAATCAATTGAGAAAAGTTTGGTAGTGACCTTAATCAGATTGTTCTGGGTTTTTCCCTGTCTATTATAGATTTGATATACAAACCATTCTTAGCTCCAGTCAAGGCCCCATTGTCTTCAGTGTACATGTAACAGCTGTGCTGCTACAACCTTTTTACTCTTTGATACAGTGGAATAAACCTATTAAGTCTACCAGTTAATTACTTACATGTACATACTGTATGACATGTATGTGATGTCTTCGATGTCTTGGAACAGGTCTACTAATTCACTACATAGTACATATATCAACTGTGTTGGTACACACTTATTGCACTTTGATACAGTGGCATAAACCCATTAAAATGAAGTGTACCAGTTAAGTACTTACAATTACATATTACATGTATGTTGTGTCATTGGTGTCTTGGAACATGTCTGCCATTACCCTACATATTGTAGTACATGTATCAACTGTGTTGGTACACATTTATTACTCTTTTGATACAGTGGAATAAACCCATTAAAATAAAGTGTACCAGTTAAGTACTTACATGTACATATTATATACATCCTGTCAATGATGTCATGCATCCTGTAATTGATGTGTTGAAACGTGTCTGCTGTTACACCACACAGTACATGTGAATTAGTAGACCTGTTCCAAGACATCGAAGACACAACATACATGTCATATGTACATGTAAGTAATTAACTGGTAGACTTAATAGGTTTATTTCACTGTATCAAAGAGTAACAAGGTTGTAGCAGCACAACTTGATTTGGGGAATGACTGCAGGTTGGATTGGAACCCAGGTCCCTGTGGGCACTTGAACCCAAATGCGGAACTCACACTCACACCACAGCTCCCCATTAGTACTTCACTCAATTCATCCACAAGGCTAAGGCTTACATCAGCATGTTGTTGTAAACATCATAATACATAGCACCCAATTCACACAAATCACAGCCAAACTGTGATAAAGAGTGTGTTTTATTTTGCAGTATTAAAAAATAAAATATTACATATAGCAGACTTCATAGGCAAATAGAAATCAAAGCTGTAGCAGTAGCACATCATGTACACTTGTGCGTAATCGTCTCTCCCCTTTAAACAAGGCTACATGGCCAGGCCCATGAAACGTCCCTTTGTGGATCTACAATGCCATTATAAAAACCTTACAAAAGTTGCATATGAAACATTACAGACACAAGAAACTATGCCTAAATCCTTCATTCTTCGACTTTGTTTTTCCAACGCTAGGGCTCTTTTGGGTGTTTGTTATCTCACAAGTGCAGTAGTTTCAGTAGACAATGAGAGAAATGGTAAACTAAAATGCTTATTTGCAAAAAAATAAATAAACAACAGCTATGTCACCTCACACAATACTCTCCCATTCTGGAGTCAAACAGCTAGACTTTGGAGCTGTTGTACTGCTCCTGCTCCATAAGGACATACACATTTGTACTTTCTTTAAAGGTGGTGTGGTATGTTGGTGAGCTTATATTGAGATAGAATGTGAAGCTGCACACTGCAAAAGGGTCTGTGCTCACAAAACAACCCAAATGATAGTGTGAGAAGCCATTTACAGTAGGTGACATACATTAGAAATCTGTTCTACTACTAATTCACAAGGCAATTCTGAATAACTTCTGTCATCTTTTCCTCATCTATTGGTATGGTGACATCTTCCTGGCAGTCTGCCTTCTGATCTTTTAGACTCTGTGGTAGAGGCGGCATCAGCTTATTCACAATTGTAGCGTGACACGGGAAAAAAGCTTTACTCAAAACCAGTGATGTGCAAGGCATTATTATTGTGATGATAACAATAGTGTCGGGTTGACAGGCAGAGAACTTTGACTCATTGACATTGGTTTCTGCTTTGGTGTACACAGTGACACTGTCATGACGCATTGGGAGGTATTAATACAAAGTGAAAAGTGAAAAAAAAAGTGAAAAGTTATGACATGCCATGCCACAAACCCACTTCAATCTATACCTTTCTGTTATTGTGAGACACCTACACATAACTATTTGCTCTGTGTTTTGTTTTTAGTTATTAACACATTCATAGTACTGCAGTAGTATTTGAAAAGCACTTATGAGGAATCTGATACTTCAATCTTTATTGCTCCTTCATTGAGAACCAGCTAAGTCTGCCCCTAGTGGTGTACTTCATTTGGCAAATGACAAACAAACAGAAAACACACAGCGCATAGCATAGGACATAGCATATAGCACGTAGCATAGATCACTCTATGCTACGGTCACTCTGGTGCATTATGAAACATTTCTTTACTATTATTTAAGATCCAGGAGATTTTTAAGGAATATTATGATGAGATGTTTTATACACTTGCCCAAAATGCAGATGATTATCTTATATGTTTTGGAAGTTTGTGATACAATTTTTAATCCAATTACATCCAAAATCATTACACACTCACTCAAGAGTGATACTGCCTGGTTAAGTCATGCTATTTTACCAACACAATTTAAAACCTTCATGTCTTCTAAATAATCTCTTGTATTGGAGATACTCTCATCTGAACACAGTTGAGCTTTAACCATAATTCCTTTTATAGACTGATACTGTGGTAAGGGGGTTAATCATACTATTAATTTAACACAATGCTATGCTGAATGTTATATTATTACTTCATGCTTGGAAACATTCAACATTTGGAAATCTAACCCATCTAACCCAAATACAGTCCAGTGTAAAACTATTAATTTGCGGGAATAGTCACAGAATAGTGAGTGTCTTTTGCGGGAGTGTTTGATGCGGTAATCAGCAAATAAACACAACGTAAGTGGAGAAATGCAGCAGTTCAGGTAAATATGAAACCCTCTGATTCAACAAGTTAGAGATGAATCAGTTAACAATGACACCCCGCACACTACATTTCAAAAACAATGAGCATTTATCGAGTGTCTATAACTTTAAGCATTATATAATCAGATATTATATTGTACATTAATGTAAACTCTTAATCATTTATATGTTTATATATTAATTGATCTGTTCTGGAATATGTTTTTTTCTGCAAAGATTGTTTTGTGCAAAAACAGTTATTTTTGACATCTTGCACAATGTAGACCAAATTAAAATAACTGGTGCTCTCAACTTTGTTAAAAGTGCAACAATATAATCTCTATTGTTAAATCTTTAAAAAAAAGCTAGCAGCGGTTATATTGTATAGTCACAGATGGTCCCTCTCTTTGCCATAGCTAAATAGACCTTCAAACATATGTTTACAAATAAACATGTGTATACAAAGTAAGTGAAAAAACAAACATCAGTTTTTTTTTGGTATCACACAAAATCATACCAATATATTGTTATTTCATTTATGAGTGCATTCTCAGGACATGGATCTATAGGTCGAAATTCACAAGTTTAAGCACATAACTCCAGTGTGGGTCAGTGTTTGTGTGAACAGGAAGATGTGCGTCCACTACTGGCCTTCCAGCTCCTCGCTCTTCATATGTTACAGAGGCACTTGAACTGTATGGTATTAAACAAGAAACGATATTATGGTCATGAACTGTAATGGTATTAAACAAGAAAACATTAAAGACATTGGGTAGCACCCGACTCTCTTGTTCTCGTATGCAAACTGCTCTTCCTCTCTGCAGCTCTGCATACTCCCTCCTCCCCAAAGGGCACAGCAGCGTGTGTGTGTCCAGCATGGCATGTGTCCTGGTGTATTGCTTTGAGCGGGTCAGTGTGCGTCCGCCTCAGAAGCTGGACTCGGGAACCGTCCTCTTCCTCCCCAGGGAGGCGCTGCTGTAGCGGCTCCTCTGCAGCGTCCCGCACGAGGCCTTGTCCGTGGTGAGGCTGCGCGGTGGCGGAGGTGCCGAGAGGCCGTTGCGGTGCAGGGAGGCGGTCCGGCGCAGAGACGGGTCGGCCTTGTTCTGGATGTTGCAGGAGCTCTGCGAGCGCTTGATGTCCGGCATGCTGCCGCGCACCACCTTACCGTTGGTCAGCTCGTCGCCGTGCCGACCCCGGCCGGAGCCGCTGGCCTTGCCGTCCGCCGCGCCGCCGGGGCCCCCGTTGGACAGGGAGAGCTTGGACAGGCTCCTGCTGCTGGCCTCGCTGGCCCTCCCCCAGTCGCTGTCCCGGGACCGGCGCATGGAGTCCTTTTTGAGGAAGCCGCCCTTGAGGAAAGACAGCAGGCCGTCATGCGCCCTGGACTCCTCTCCCCTCCTACCCGCCTTGTCGCCCTCCGGCGGGGTCAGCTCCTCGGCCGCGTCCCCCTTGCCTCTCTGCTGGCCGGCGTCAAAGCTGGCGTGTGCGCTCGGGCTGGAGCCGCTCCTGGACTGCAGCTCGTGGGTCCTCCTCTGCTCCTGCTTGCCCTTCCGGGTGCTCCTCCGGCCGAGGGTCCCGTCCTCTCGCTGCTGCTGCTGCTGCTGCTGCTTGGTGGGCCTCTCGCTGCTGCTGCGCCTCAGGCTGCCCGTCTTGTCGGCGCTCAGCCTTTGCTGACCCTCAGTGGCCTTAGCGTGGCCGGCCTGCTCGTCGGGGGTCCGGCCCACGCAGCTGAGGCTGGAGGAGCTGGAGGTGGCAGGGGGCAGCTGGCCCTGGGGGCCGTCCCTGCCGGACGGGCTGCCCACCAGCGTGACGATGGGGTCCTTGGTGCAGCGCGGCCGCCGGCCCGACTCCAGGTACTCCACCAGCTCCGCGGGAGCCTGGGCGGCCGGCTCGGGGCCGGGGGCCGGCTTGTGGCGGCTCTTGGAGCCGAAGGACCAGCGCAGCGGCAGGACCTTGCTCAGGGTGTCCCTGGCCTTGGTGGGCGTCCGCATGCTCACGCTGCGGCCCTGGATACCCCGCACAAAGGGCCTGGTCTCAAATCCACCTGGAGGCGAGGCAGAGGAGGAAATTATGCCACGCAAGACTACGCCACACAACAAAGAGCGTTCACGTCAATCCCTAATCAGAACATCTGAAGGGGCAAAACAGTGTCATTTTGGCCACCAGAACACATGCATTCAACCTATCTAATGCACTCAGCACCAGACACAACATGTCATTCAGAATGCATCAGTGCTTTGATGTTGTAATAGTAATAGTAATAGTAATAGTAATACAGGAAGGATGCCCACACTGTCATCTTCCCAGTCTGAGTGGAGATAACTGGCAAAGTGCCAAGCAAATTAAAGGGCCCACTCTTGCCCCCCCCCTCCCCTAAGCACAACAAAAAAGGGTGTTTACAAACCTCTCTCTCTCTCAAAACACAACAGAAAAGAGTGTTGACAAACCTCTCTCTCCCACTCTCTCTCTCTCAAAGCACAACAGAAATGAGTGTTGACAAACCTCTCTATCTCACAAAGCACAACAGAAATGAGTGTTGACAAACCTCTCTCTCTCTCTCTCTCTCAAAGCACAACAGAAATGAGTGTTGACAAACCTCTCTCTCTCTCTCTCTCTCAAAGCACAACAGAAATGAGTGTTGACAAACCTCTCCCGGGTTTGGAGGACTCGTCTTGGAAGACCGGTGACTCGGGCGAGTCGGGGATGGATGACGGACAGGTGGTGGAGCTGCGGGACACAACGCTGCCGCGCTTACTGTCCCCGGCCAGGCGGATGAGCCAGTGGTCAGACATGGAGGAGCTGGTGGAACCTGGGAGACACAGGGTGGTCATTGTAGTTATGCATTATCTAACTTCATGTTTATTACATAATTTGTATATATGGGGCAGTATAGTGCAAAACAAACATATATAACATAACTAATAACTAACTAATTTACTATTAACCATTTAGATCTTTTGACCTACTGGTCATTTGTTCCAGTCTTTTATGAAAGAGAACCACTTGGCCCATTGCAAAGATACAGTGAGACAACCCTGCTGAAAAAAACAGCCTGACCAGCTTAAGGTGGTTTGCTGGTTGACCAGCTTGTTAACCAGCTTGTTTGACCACCCTGATGGTTGACCTGCTAGACCAGCAAAACTCTTGCGAAAACATACCTTCAGCTGGTTTACCCAGCTTACGATGGTAATTCAGTTGGTTTTGTTTGTTGTACCACCTCAAGCTGGTCATTTTAGCTGGTGTTACTGGTCTACATTGCTGGTTTCACAGGCCATACCAGCTTATGTTGGTCATTCTAGCAAATCAACATGGCCATCTGACACAATGATGTCAAGCCTGGCAGGCTGGTCACAAGCATGACCATCTTCCTCAGATGGTCACGTCAGCATGTCCACCTGGTGGCCCAACCAGCTACACCAGCAACGACCAGCAAGAGCTGGAAGAAAACCAGCAAAGACCAGCTAAAACCACCTACCAGCATAAGCTGGTATCTAGCTGTTTTTTTCCCAGCCCGGAACTCTTTGAGCAGTAAGAACCATTGAGCATCCCAGCCTTTGAGCAGTAAGAATGGAACATGGAGCATTGCATTATGGCTCATGTGACAAGGTATTGCTTCAAAGTAGAGGACCAAACTTATCATGTTGTTTGGATGTAGTGATTATTAAATCAACTTCCAAAAATGGTCAGTATAACTCTGTTATCACCCCTTCCTCCTCTCCTCACCCCTGACGGAGCTGCTGGCAGACCATGGCGGGATGGCGTCGCGCCTCTGGTAGAAGAGGATGTAGGCACCGCGGGTACACAGCTCCTCCTCTGGCACCAGGTCCACACTGCTGTCATCATAGCTGTACCACTGACCGTCCACCGAGTTACGACAGTACGCTACAGGACACACACACACACCAATTCACGAAACATCCACGAGCCGCAATGAACGCTCTGATGAGCTTTTAGTAGAGTGTATGCAAGTGAATGAGAATTTGCCATGGGGAGATCTGTTGGGAAGGTCCTTCACCTCTAAAAGTGCACAGAAACTCACAGGAAAGAGTACACAGGAACTCACAGGAACTCAAAGGAAAGAGTACACAGGAACTCACAGTAACTCAAAGGAAAGAGTACACAGGAACTCACAGGAAAGAGTACACAGGAACTCACATGAAAGAGTACACAGGGCGTACACAGGAACTCACAGGAAAGAATACACAGGAACTCACAGGAAAGAGTACACAGGAACTCATAGGAACAGGCATGTTTGACGGGGAATGTGACTGTGTGCGCTCATGTGGCATGAACCTACCGGTGTAGTGGCCGCCGTGCATGCCCCCATGGTGGTTGCAGACGGCGTAGAGGTCGTACAGGAAGTCGTGGGGCAGCGTGGCCTCGGGCTGCTTCCAGGCGGCTGGCCAGGGCCCCAGGTTGCGCATGCTCTGGCTGCGCTTGACCACGTGCGGCGCCATGTCCAGGCCGGTCAGGGGGAAGCGCACCAGCGTGGAGAGCTTGTTGCGCCGCTCGCCCACCTGCCGGAAGCGCTTGAGGTGCAGGATGAGGATGTCCGGCAGCGTCCACAGACTCATCTTCACCATGCCCTGCTGCAGCTGCTTGCAGTGGGGACACTTCCAGGCGTCGTCCGGCGCCAGCTGGAGAACACACACACACACACACACACACACTTGAACATAACTGAGAGCAAACACGTATACACATACACTAACATACGCACAGGACAAACACACAGAGCACAAACAGCATATTTGCATGCAGCAGCACAGTGCCACTTCTGTTGAGTTTCATTTCCTTCTGCACAGACAGTGGAGGAGCTCTGGAAAATAAATCCACTTGGCAAATACGGGCACCATCGTTTCCTGTGAAGTGTTCATGCCACTCAGTCTCTGGTATTCAGACATACATCAGAAATGGTGTCTTTCTGGAATAGTACCCCATTAATAAACATAAACCCATAAATTATTTTACAGATAATTATTTTACAGCCACGTATTTGCATATCTGACTTTCCCAGCTGGTAATGTTTTTTGTTCATCTCAACAATGATGAAAGGGATGTTTATCTATATTCAGAGTTAATTTGTTTTCATTTCATTTTCTCTGTCTAAAAGATCATGTTAAATATTCCTTTCTATTCTCTTTGTTTGAGTACTACAGCATTTGTGGCTAACCTGCAACTCAGCTTGTTTCACAGTAGGTCATCTTGAGAGAAAGAAGTGCATGTGTATCTTAGCTCTCTGAACTGACAACTTGCTATAAGTTGGTTAGACTGGATTTGACCCACTTACAAACTTTGACAGCCTTTGACACACACAGACACACTTCAGCCTCAAAGAAGAGGTTGGATTGAATTCAGTTCCAACTTTGTTGTTCACCAGGGACAAACATGTGCCTCTCTCCTCTCCGCACCAGAGAGTCTTGGTGAAGCTCACACTCACATTTCTCCATTTCCTCCACTTGAGCTTTTCTATTCAGCTGGCTCTTTTGAACTGAAGAGTCACATTAAGTAGGACCAAACAGACCTCTATCCACATCATACAGTAAACATGTACTGTGTGATCTAAATACAAAGTGTATCCAGCAAGCATGTCGGTGCTGCAGATATATATATATAGACCCTTACAAAACGCTTGATGGTGTCTGGGTAAATTGTTTTGATAAATAACAGACTGACTGTGAGGGTACTGATGTCCCATACTGTCGTTCTGCTGCAGATATGTCGTTCTGTCACGGATTGAAAGATTGAAAACAGAGATGGACTGTGGGGTGGGGGCACTTGACACAGTGAGAGAGAGAGAGAGAGAGAGAGAGAGAGAGAGAGAGAGAGAGAGAGAGAGATGGGCTAAGCTGTGGGGGGCGGGGGTGGACAGAGGGAGAGAGAAAGAGAGAGGAGAGAGAGAGAGAGGGGGGATGACTTGTGTACCTGCTCCTCTTTGGTGTAGAGCTGAAAGCACTCGTCCAGCGTGCAGCTGTGCTGCTGGAGGTGCTGCTGCTGCTGGACCCTCACGCTCTCCATGTCCTTCACCACCTCCTCCTGGATGTTCCCAAACAGACTGACACACACACACACACACACACACACACACACACACACACACAGACACTTTCATTTCATGATGTGCAGAATACAGGGGTAACATCTGGAAATACATGTAAGTGTGTGTGTGTGTGTGTGTGTGTGTGTGTGTGTGTGTGTGCCACAGAATATACTAAATGCAAATGTGTTGATGTGGTATTAGGGGGGGGGGGGGAGAGATCTGTGCTGGCCTCACCATTCCTTGACCTTGTGCTCCCACTCAATGATGAGCTTCACATGGGCTGGACCTCCAGACGCACACAGCTTCAGGGCCCTGCAGAAAGAGCAGAGTGGGTCAGACATCGCTGGGGCTGCCAGCCACACGTCTTCAGCACGCGCCTCTCGGCCCCAGCTCTTAAGGGGCACTGTCAGCACTTTCCTCATCACGACATCGTGTAGCAAAGGTCAACAAACAAGTGTCATCAACTAAACCAACACATCAACTTCTGAGTGTTTCAGGTGATACTGTACATCATAATTTCCGTCTCGTCAGAATTCTTCTTGTCAAGCAGCGCTGCGTTCATGTTGAGGCACTAGATGGCAGTCTATGATCAGGAATGACTCAGAATATTCTGAAGGATGATGCACAGCCACAGATATCACATGTGCCACCACGAGCTGTGACTGTGTGGCACAATGGGAGTGTGCGACACATGGAAAAAAAAAGCTAAATTCACGCAAGTTCAAAAAGATAAGCAGTGGAATGGCTATCCATTGGGACTACCCTATGGACATTTGTCTTCCAGAGTATGGTAGTATGGAGTATGGAACAACCACATAATGATGATTATGGTCATGGAAATCGCCTCTAATCTTAGGATGTTGCTTGGGATAAATGAAAATTTTGAGGTGTCAGTAATTGGTTGAAGTCCTCACATCTTTCTGAAACCATCACTAATGAACCATTCTATCATAGCCAACAGCCCAGTCATTTGTTCTGCATCAGTATATGCAATATTATAAAGGATCTGCTGCACACCACAACAAGCTCCCATAAAACAGGATTTAGGCTACTTAAGAGATGTTTCAGGCACTTGGCTCTTCTTCAGACACATCATACTCTTAAATATCCTTCTTATGTGCCACGTCATCAATTAGTATCAAAATAACGACACAGCCTACTGTATTTAAGATATGTCCATGTCCAATCGCAAAATGCTAGGCATCTCAGAAAGAACAGGTGACAATGTTGTGAATGGACTGGGAAATTAATCAAAAATGTACAATGTACCTAACTTTTTACCAACCAAAATTAATTCATATAGATATATTAGATATGTCAGATTCTGATTGGTCCTGTTTTTTTATGTGAAGAAATTTGAAGGCATTGGGGCCTATCTAAATTCCTACATTAACAAGTTAATACTTTTGACTGTAGATGACCTCTAAAAAGATCATGATATTTTCAAGGAATTTACTTGAGCAGTATTTTGAAAGTGAACAGTAGAGAAATTATGGATGGATTTATTCTACAATGCAAATTTGTGAAATCCTCATGACATTGATTTTAGGTAGTAGCACTCTGCCCTGTGCTTTGTTGAGTTCAATTCTTCAACTTCTGCATGGTACTATGCATGTCTCTCAGAGGAATATCTCAGTGAAATGACCTCTTTGACCCAGAATGAAAAGATGAAACTGAAAACAAAAAAGGCTGAACCAGCAGAGGACACCTTTGAGAGATGGCGCTTTGATTCAGAGATCTGTCGCCGATCCACCCATACAGCTATGCAGAGAGAGAGAGAGAGAGAGACTACGATGGCAACCACACATCAAAAGAGGTCAGAAGCTAAAACCTCCGCGTTTACGAGCGTGTTATGCTAATTGTGCGCTTGTAAGATAACTCACAATCCCATAGTAATTCCAACCGCGGCTTAAGTGGCTTTCCAACAATGGCTCACACATAATGTGTTGCTGGCTTCTTAAGTTATACAAATGCCTCCGTCTGTACCCTGGTGGTGACGGTGCCCATGCGGACTGCCGACGCTCACACTGAGAGTTATGGTCTGTTTACCTGCTAATTTACTGTCAGCCCCGCAGGGTAGGCTGTAATTATGTCCCCGAATCGCAGCAGAATGTATCAGTGCTTTTGAATGGTCCCTGCAGTAATTCCTAATCAGCCTTATTAAAAGCTAATATCTCTAATCCTTCCCAGCACAGCCATCAAGCCCCCACACCAGCACACACGCTCACAGCTGCGCCGCTGTCGCTTGCTCACAGCCAAACACACCAGCACACAGCACATAATGCTGTCAAACTGTGTGTGTGTGTGTGTGTGTGTCAGAGAGAGAGAGAGAGAGAGAGAGAGAGAGAGAGATAGAGAGATGTGGAATGAGAAGGTTCCAGAGTAGCGGTTATCTGCACATTCCTTTAAAGCACCATGGCAAATGTTATTAGCCCCCAAAATAGGGGATTGTGAATAAAATGCTATAATTATTTTCATTATTTTCTGAAAACACAAGCTTCGCCTAACGTAAACCTGACAGCAATTTCGCCCCAGCTGGCACATCCAGAATACTTATTAAAAACGTCTGCCTTCCTCTATACTTTTTATACACAATGATGGCAACAGTAGTTTAAACTACAGACACACTGGCTACTTTTTGAGAAACTGTGTAGGCCTAACTCTGATGAGGAGCTCCTGCAATTCTTTCTGTGAGGATTCAAAGCATGATGCCAATCACTGCCTTTAGCATTTCTGCTCATTGTGTGTCTGCTGGAGCATGAAGAGAGACTTCTCCTAATGCAGGACACTGCATGCCTACACTATTACCCAGGCCATCCTCATCCATAATGCCGTGTGCACAAAACCACAGAGCCACGTTCTCCCCTCCAGCTGCCACACACACACTCTCACCCATTTAGACTCACGCAATCCCATTCTCTCCTGATAAGGGCCCTGCTTTAGGATGCCCCAGAGAGCTCTTCCCCAGCCCCATCCTCACCTTTAAGCAGCCAGGGGATCGATAGCTATTCATGCTGTTAATTCAGCGCCCACTAATCCCCTGATAGTGTCCTCAGGCCACTCTCCACCGCTGCCCGTCAACAGGGGCCTGTTCCAAGTGACAAACCCACTTCTCACTGGACCCTCCCTAGTGTCCCAGTCTGCCGTCTCTGTGACTGAGGGGGTCTGGAGTCAGGTGTGTGGGATGTGGCCTACGCGAGTGCCCTCTCCTGCCTTGTGGTTCGCCCCACACTCGTCACACATCTGTCACGGTGTGTACGGTGAATAGATGATATATGAAACATGTCATTACATTTACCTGAGTAAGTTGTGGGTCTGCATTATGAAAATGTCCCAAGTTGTGGGTCTGCATTATGAAAATGTCAACACATTTGACATATAGGGCTCTATTTTAATGGTCTGAAACAGAAGTGTCTTTGCGCAAAACGCAAGTGACTTTGTAGGCGGATCTTGGGCGCTGATGCTATTTTACCGGCGGGATTATTGACTCTTGCGCCCAACGCAAATCTAAAATGGGGTGGTCTGAAGTAGCTACATTAATCATGGGTGTGGTTTGGGCGTAACGTGCAATAAACCAATCAGAGCGTCGTCTCACATTCCCTTTAACAACAGGCACGCTTGTTCCATAGCTGATTGCTATTATGGTGGCATATTTGCCAGGCGCAACCAGCAGCGTTTACAGCGCTATAATCACTGTTCAGTTGGGAACAGTTAGCTATTGTTTTTTCCTCTTGACAAAATGTAATGCAGAATTGTCACAAAGACATACTTTCCGATGTTTTGGGATCACTGTCACTGAATCACGAGGTTATGAATGCGCATGGTGATATTTTTGCAATGTAGAATGTAATCTAACATACTCTCCCGTGCTGCCGCTGGGGCATCGGCATGAAATTCAACAATAACAAAACATAACAAAGCTTAACATAACAAAGCTTGGAGTTATTTCAGATGGGCTACAACAAGGCAGGCAAAATTATGGTGCTTAAAACCTTAGCGCAGCAGGAATAATGCTTAGGCTGATGTTAAAGCGCACGCGATGTTTAAAGCCATACACAACGGTAAATTGGAACAAAACTAAAGGTAACTTTAGCCTTTATAGGGCTGTATAAAGTTGTCCAAATTAATAGGTCATAATTAGGCGTTGTTGTAGTAAAGTTATTGCATGTAGATGTACTATATAGGCTACTAAATTTTTAGGTCACCAATGCACGAACAAAACCGGGAAATGGACAAATATCAAGGCTTTGAATGTTTCCGTCTGTGTACGGGGGTGTCTATAGATTGGTGTGCAACGCATTCATTCATGCAGGCCTGTGGTCATGCATTTGCCCTTAAAATAGCATCTGCATTTGCGCCACAGACTTTAGACCAGGGAGTTCCTGGTCTGTGGCGGAATTGTTTTCTGCAACTGCAAAATATCAGCAGTGAACGTTTGCGCCAGAACATGCCCCGTCTTTTCGCTGAACCGCCCCCGTGGGCGCAATCGAATTCCCTAATTTACAGGCATGTACCTGTGGATGGAAAATTCCAATATGCGTTGACTGCAAAATATGAAAGACAAAAGCGTGAGTATACAAAGTCAATTGCGCTGGGACGCAAGATATAGCCCATAATGTCAACACATTTATGCTTGTTCAATATAGGCCATGGTAATGAAAGGTGTAGATTTAAGTCCTCCGCCTCTATACCCCCAGATCCCCCACATGAAAATGTTATTATATAGAGAAATTATAATATTTACATAAAAGGCTTTCAGTTAAAAAAAAAAGTCCCAAATCACAAACAGCTTTTACGTGTTATGTCCTACGGCTGAGCTCTCTGAATCAACCAACTGTTGTATTTACACTGCTGCTGCCGTGCTTTTGTCCAGTTGAGTCTAATTAAATAACGACTAATGAATAATGAAACAACGGTGCATGCCATTTAAATGTCCAGATGCAAATCTACAACTTTCAGTCACATGGCCTTGATGATGTTCTGAACAAGAACCCATAAGATGCTGTCTACGGAGCCAGTCTTGTTCCTACATGAGAACCCATAAGATGCTGTCTACGGAGCCAGTCTTGTTCCTACATGAGAACCCACAAGATGCTGTCTACGGAGCCAGTCTTGTTCCTACATGAGAACCCACAAGATGCTGTCTACGGAGCCAGTCTTGTTCCTACATGAGAACCCATAAGATGCTGTCTACAGAGCCAGTCTTGTTCTTACCTTAGATTTCTGCCTGCAGCTATTAACGTGTGAAGGAACAGTGTACACAAGACCAGCCCAGGAAAAGCAATTACCCTCTGTGTATATACTGTAATTCTCACACAATACAATTCAGAGCCTGGGTCACTCTTCTCACCGGCCCTGGCCTAATATTGCTCTCTCTAAATTACGTATAATCTGCATGGAAATGAGTGGGGCCAAGAGAGGCCAGAGTGTCCACTCAGCTTTGAGAACAACATAATTACACAAGCTCATTCGGGCTTGTGACGCTCCGCACAAAATAACAATGAACAATTCAATAACGGGACGAAGGAGATGCTTTTTACCAGCCGTGAAAACACGTACTGACAGGGCTGCAAGATGGGAGGGAAAGGAACACAGATAACGACCTATAAAACACTTACTCTCACACTCTTTCTCTCTCTCTCTCACACACACACACACACACACACACACACACACGCAAATACACACACACACAAATACACACACAGGCACACACTTGTTTCCGTACAGAAAGTGGTTTGATTGAGAGTAGACTGTTTTTATCCTGTGTTTCCCAGACACATCTACAAAGCCCAGCTGAGCTGTGCAACAGAACCACAAAAAATAGATCTTTAAATAGACACCTCAGAGATAACACCTCAGAGAAATAAAAAAAGTAGGAAAGAATAAATGGCCTTGTCATTCTGGTGATGGAAATTTCATAATATAATCTCTTTAAAAACCGTGGAATAGCTCACTGGTTTACAAAATGGCAGCTTGTAAAAAGCAGAGCTGACACCTTCCCTATGACTCCTAAGCAGAAGGCGCAGCAGCCAGACATAAGGCCATTCACAACCCTCTCTCCTTCTGTCCCCAAAGAACACAATAACACATTTCTCAGGGATTCACATGACACATTTCATTACAAAATCACATATTTCATTTCAAAAAGAACTACATGGGCGCAGTGATGAAGTGTTTATTACAAGAGCTGTTTGTCTTCTAATTACATTACATACTTGACATCACGTTGGCCAATTGTTGCCTGAGGAGCTACAAACAGGCCTCGTGGTCTTCACATATTGTGGCCACAGACAGGTATGTGTGTTAGAGGAGCTGGACTCACCTGTCCACTGCTGGGTGGCAAAGCGGCCGGCTGTCCTGGGGGGATAAGTAGCAGTAGGACGTGGATCCGCCAACCACACGTATCTTGAACATCACACCTCCGTTCTGTTGGGGAGAGTCAGACTCAGCTTAGAGGGGGGAATGGCCCATTTTGAGTGAGGACACTAAACCTGGAGCTCAGTGAAGGTTTACACTCTAGGCAGGAGAGAGAGGCCGACCCACAATTGGATTTTCTGTCAGCCTGAGGTGAACAGGAAGGAGTCTTGTACTCAACCCAGTTTTAAAAACTGAACATTTCCACTTCAACAAAAAAAACACAAGTCTGCCAATGGAATATACAAAATACATTTAAGTGCCTTGTTTTTGTGCCAGCTCCACAAACATCTGGAAAGGGGAAATAAAATGATAATTTATAAGGCCAGGACTGACAAGAGTTTGAATTAGTGAGGAGTGAGGAGGAGCCCAGCATTCCTAATGGACTCATTTTAAATACTGCCACCGGAGAATAGAGTCGCAGCCAAGCATAAACTGAAATAAATGAGGTAGTTAATAAGAGCTAACCAGCAAATGAGAAGGGCAAAGTCTTTTGTAGGAAAAGCTGAACACACATTTGTGTTTGAACAAATCTGAACAAGGGGCCCTTTCACCATCCAGACAAGCAGGACCTATTCACACAGTTAATCTGCTCTTCAACATTAGGCTTTTGGAACACACCCAACAACACAAACCCTCACACACATTAACTAATGCTATACTACTATTGAGTTGTCCTTGCTGCTGGTTAAACAACACCTCACAACATAACCACCTTGGAAGTGCAACTGAACAGGTCAATTCAAACAAACATAGGGTTGTGTATTGGCAAGAATATGGTACTACTATATGGCACAACAGCACCAGGGTGAGAGTGAAGAGACATTGGGACTATATTGACACACTCCTTAACACTCCTGCTGAACAACGATGATGAACAAACCTCCTCTAGATAAGAGCCAAATGTAATATTATTATTGGCAGGGAGATCTCCTTTGACGAAGGAGGGCTCTAATCAATGTGAGAACAATCTTAGGCATCCTCAATCTCTCATGAAGCAGAGATCAGCTGCAGCCAAAAGTCACTTAAACACTTTCACAGAACAGAAGGCACATACATTACTCACCGCTCCATAGTTGTGAAAATGGATTTGTCATTCAGTAATACACCTTACAAATCAACAGTATATACCAGCAAGGTGTAAGAAATGAAACCACCGACAGCACCATGACATCTCTGTGTTGAAAACCACCGACAGCACCATGACATCTCTGTGTTGAAAACCACCGACAGAACCATGACATCAGAGAGGGTTAAAGCAGAGTATTTAGTAATCAAGGATCTTTGATGACATCTCTGTGTTGAAAACCACCGACAGAACCATGACATCAGAGAGGGTTAAAGCAGAGTATTTAGTAATCAAGGATCTTTGATGACATCTCTGTGTTGAAACCATTCCATGGTGAAACACTTAAATATTCAAAGTGGACATGCAGTATTGTGAATGAATGTGGTCAGACAAGCTATGTGAGCGCCAGCAACTGAAATGAGCAGCCATCTCAAGCGATAAGCTGGAGATCACGGTTCTGAACACTGACTGTCACTGTTCTGGAGATCACTGTTCTGAAGACACAGGTCATTCTCATTAACAGAGGGACTCATTTTCCTGCAATGCAAGGTGCAGAATGCAATCATCAGCATTACCAGCCTGGCATAAATTAAACAGCGCCAGTTGGTGGTTTACGCTTATTAAGGGGTTGGTATCCATGCCTCCAGAACTGCAGCGTGACAGACAACAAGAGGCCTGGGTCACACATAAGAGTGTCTCTACCAGTTTATGATAAACAACAGAATTGCTTTTTTAATTAACAACATAATGTGCCTGGGCAAGTATTGCCAGTTCTGAAGTATGCGTAGATCTGAGTCTCCGGAGGGTTGGTGTGCTCATTCTGTCTAAACAGACTCATGGTTGCTAGTCTGGGGGTCTACCGGTAATTGTGCCATCGGAGGCTCTGGAGGAAGAGATAGAGCTGCAAGAGAAGCCGCTGCCCCACAAGGCTTGTTCCACTGTCTGTTTCAGCTCCTTTATACCAATGGCCAACTCAGCCTTGTTGACCTAGATGAAGGAGCATGCTGCTATCTTGCTATTTTTATGGGATCGTAACTTTTTTATTGCCTCTCCCATAAAACGGTTTTGTGTGAGAACGCAGCCACAGAGGAGGAGGCATACATGCTGCCAATTTCCTGCCCAAGACCCACAGTTGACCCTGACAGTGCACCCAGGCCAGCGCTCGCTTAGCCAATTAAACAACAAGGCTTATCTGATATGACTTACTCGCTGTAAAAGCAAATGGACAAGATATTTTTTTTTTTTTTAAACTGCTTAAGAAAAGACCAGATAATGGGCCTCTGATCCAGATGCAGTTCACCTGATCCCACATGAAACTGCGGTGCTGTAGATACTGATCAGTAAACAGCTGTGGAGGAGCGATGCGGCACTTATCGGCCCAGACTCATCTGGGAGTCTGCAGGAGCAGGGAGACGGGCCTGAGTCTGTCTGCTCCCTCAGTAAACAGTGGCCGGTGCAGGTGAAGGCAGACACAGATCATCTAGTCTGAGGGGTTTACTGGGGCTATATGTGTGCCTTGGCTTGTCAAGAGAAACATCTATTCAAAAGTCCCACTATTCTGTGACGGAGTGCTGTCTCTACGGTTGAGTATGCGCTCTGACTGCCATAGCAACGTTCCTGACTCTTTGGCATTGCGGTCAGGCTGCAGGTTTAGTGGCGCGGAGACCCGGGTTGGAGGCTTGGAGGGGTGCTTTCTGCCTTTGCTACAATACCCTCTATTTCTGTATAAATGCTGAGAAATGGATTTGAATTCCAAATGTGTCTGGTGGTATTAACTGAACTACTGAACTGTGCCTTGTTTATATTACAGTGTTTAAATCTCACTCAGATACTTTTCTTTCTACTTGCTTGTGTCTCCAGCAGGTAATTTTTTCAGAATTATTTAGAGAAATCAATCTGTCGACTACGTTCACCTTCATGGCCACTGAACGTTGAAAGTAGTCTGCTAAGGCTGGCATTATGCGGCATGGTTTTATAGTCATTCTGGTATGAATTTCTCAAGTAAACACATCGCAAAAAGCTTCCAAAACATAATGGCTGTGATTCACAACTCTGAGAAGTTGATGGGAAGGAGAAGAATTAAAGGGGAAGAAGATGGAGGGCTGTTCATCTCCCTCTTCACACCAACCCTCCCCTCAGCTTGATTCAGGATTTTGGAAATGGCTTTGAAAGTTTAAAATGATACATGCCCTGAACACTCCTGAGCAAATACTCCAAAGTCTAAAACGTGAAACCCTACACACAGGCATGGCACTGGAAAAAAGGATACAAGTTAGCAGTCATATTAGTAGTAGTTATAGTTATAGGATACAAGTTAGCGGTCATACTTTATAGTATAGTAATAGTAATTATAGTTATAGTAGCAGGAGTAGCAGCGGAAGTATAACTTCTACTTTCACACATTAATCACAGGACTGTGTGAAGATGCCAGAGGCTGCAGGCCCTATGATCTCCTGGCCTCTTCCTCATTAGCTGCTTGTCTCATGTAGTGTGCCTGACAGGAATATAGCTGGTGTAATTTTAAGAGCCCACTGTGCTCCTGATAACTCAATGTGGGTTAATCTTAACTTATGGCTCTTGTGAACCTTTGAGGGTTGCGGCTCCTCACTGAGTGGTTTCAGGACTTTCAAATTACTGTTGGGTTTCTATGTTGGTTCTGTGAGGGAAAATTAAGAAAATAAATACATTCATGATAAAATCATATAAAATATGTCTTCATACGAGTCCTAAATTCTTTCAACTAGAGAGGTAGACCACAAAATAACCACAAAGAAATATGTACGGTACCTGCACAGATGTAAGACTGTCCAAAGACTCTTGTGCATCATTTTGTAATTCTGTGCATGTTTACCTTTCTATAGTTTATCTGGCAACATTTCATTATCACTTAAATGCATAAAGTATGTATCCTTGAATGGAATGCTTAGTTTGCTTTTAGTTTTAATGGCCACCACTGTTCGGCTGATAACATCATAGAGCGTTTTTACAAAATTCCCTGACCCAATACCAATAAAAGCTCAACACTAACAACACTAGAGGTCCAGTTTCAAGGCACGTCTGGCTCATCTGAAAGTATATTAGCATTTGAAGACCTCACTTCTACTGCAGCAGAGCCCACCTCTATTGTAGATTACACTGAACTTGAAATGCCCTCTACTCTTCACAATGTTACTGTGGCTGGAGACGCATCAAAGCTGAATAATCAGAGGCAATGTGCTCTGGCTGAAGTGCAAAAATTTAAACTCTCCAAAAATATTTTGAGTATTCAATATTTAACCACGGCTGTGGTTAGACTTGCATCACCACAGTGGTCCTGAAAACTTCATTGCCTATCGTCGACATGAACACCAAAGCCAAAAAACCCTGAGCATGAAGCGCACACATGCAAAACACAAGCATGGTGAACTCTTCCCTTCCAACCAGCTGCTGCTGTGAGAGAGTCATGGGGCCAACGCACAGACTCAGAACTGCACCACGGTAAACACAGACTCAGAACTGCACCACGGTAAACACAGACTCAGAACTGCACCACGGTAAACACAGACTCCTGCTGGGAGAGGCTCTGCTTGCACCTGGCGTGAGGCGCTTCTTTCTTGCTAATAACCAACCGTGTCAACAAAACCCCAGGTGGCTTCAGGAAGTTGCATGAAAAACAATGTAGATTTAATGCACATTTGCTACTTGATTGAAGTTCAGTGTAGCGTGCAATTAAAGCACACAGATCGAGGCCCGTGTGTGTGTGTGTGTGTGTGTGTGTGTGTGTGTGTGTGTGTGTGTGTGTGTGTGTGCGTGTATGTATGTGTTACTGTGTGTGTGCATGACACAATAACAATAAATAATTGATCTGAGAATAAAATGACAAGGATGCTTGTTTATAAAAAGAGAGGCTCTTGTGTAGTTGGTGTGGGGGTGGGCCTGGTGAGGCGGGTGTTTATTTACCTGTGCTTGCGCGCTATTAAGCATCAGGTAGTAGAGCTTGCTAAGGATGCTCTGCTGGAACTGGTCCCAAGAGAGGGTCCTCTCTTCACGCATGAGAAAGGGGGGTCCAAACCTACGTACCAGGAAAGAGAGAGGGAAAGGGGGAGAGGGACAGAGAGAGGGAAAGGGGGAGAGGGACAGAGAGAGAGAAAGGGGGAGAGGGACAGAGAGAGGGAAGCAATTTAGCTTCTTCACTTCTTTCAGTTTCTTCACTTCTTTCTGTTTGAGGTCACACAGTACTTCAACATCAACATCAGATTTTTCTTTTCTTTTTTTGAGGAGGGATGGATGGGGTGTTCACCACAAGAATGAAGGAGGCAGACTAAGAGGCTTGAATCAATAAAACAGCACCAGCCTTTTCTGAGAAGATAATATCAAGTGTACTGGAGGGGAAAATTCTCTTTTGAGAGGGGCAATGAAAACATTAGTGCCTCTGTAATTATCACTGATGCTGATCCCCATGGTAATTATCTGAGACTGCGTGTTTGTAGGCAGTGATATGATTTGTGCGGATCCGTGCTTGTTGACCTTTTGAATGTGCTGGTGGATGGCATCCACAAACAACCCTAATCTGGGAGGATTAGAGTCAAGTGAAGGCCTGAGGGCCTAAACGGCTGATATCAGGCCAGTTTCTGCTTGCTGAGACGATAGTGCAAGTTTGCACGCCAACTCAACTTTGACCAAGTGACTGCTTTGAAATCGGTTCATAATCCACTTAAAGTGTATTATTTCTTTTTTTTTTCCTTGCAATTTCTCTCATTTCACAATAAGGTGACAGCTTTCACATGTTCAGATGAATGGGCTGCAATCTTGAATCCTGAAGATTTTGCTGATTTTAGGTCTGCTCTGTAGAAACAATCACCACATTTATAGCAATGTCCTCTGAAAATGTGGCTGCTTTCAGGAGGTGCTGTTTTCACAAGTCTAGAAAGCGTCGCCATCAAATCTGGGCCAAGACGAGTGCTACTGACATCTGCCAGTCAGGCAGAGTAAACACCCCCCCCGCTCCCTCGGCAGCTCTGTGCAGGTACTCAAATGTCATCCTGACATTCCGGAAGCTTCCTGGGGAATACCCGTCACCTGCTCCTGCCCGAGCCACTCAGCCAAGGGTCAAACAAAAGGCACAGCGTTGTGCTCGGACTGACAGGCACGGGTTAATGCCCGCCGCTTGGTTTGGGCACAAAAGGTGCGACGCCGCAGCCCTGCGATATCAGAGCCACTGCGGAGGAGTCTTGTTCCCTCAGCACCAATCAGACGCTGGCTCCTCTCTACAAATGACACGCCATCTGAATTATTGAAATCTCAGTACAGCGGTGCATCCCCACTCAGCCTAGCTATGGGCTTCACTCAGGCTGAGAATGGGCTTTCTGAACACTGAAAGAATGGAGACACATTACAAAAAATTCCCAAAGAAAATCCCGGTGCATTAGGCCACAAGTTTTGACAAGACAACTTAATGCATTATACAGTCAGAGGGACGCCGCTGAGATAATGTCATGTCTATCCTGGCTCATGTCAGATTAAGTTTTCTTCATGAGGCTCAAAAGCAAAGAAGTTGCTTGCTTTAAAATGCTGCCTAAAGTCCATTTACATTATCCTTCTGTACTGTACATCTACAGAATCATCAAAATACAAGAGAAACATCTGAGTAACTCTCTGATACAGTTTTGTTCAAAGAATCAGGCAAAAAGAATATGATCATAAATTTTGCATCACTTTTGATTCTTGGAGTATTGGAGTACAGACAGATATTTACATGTTAATGCCCATTTTCCCTCTTTTCAAACAGTTTTCAATGTAATATTTGTAGATCTAAAATGCAGTGATCTATATCCACAGTATGACAAGAAATTATATTCACGGATCAAGAATATTATAGAAGCTAAGCTATAAGAAGCTTATATTGTTAATGTATATTGTTTAAAAAGTTCACTAAAATCACTCTGGAAGGAGTGTCCTAGATTTGTGCTGATGTGACTACTCCCAGTGTGCAGCTGGTGTGGGGCGTAATGTTACCTCACTGCCTGCTGGCCCGAGCCCGCAGTGTTGCAGATGAGCAGGAGGAGCTTGCTGGTGCCACCCTGGTTCAGGAACTCGGAGGACAAGGTGCCCGAGGGATGCAGCCGCTGACCCTCAGGGCCAGAGGTGTATGGGGAGGAGGGCAGGCTGTGGTGGTACCCTGGGTGAGAGAGAGAGAGAGAGAGAGAGGAAGAGAGAGAGAGAGAGAGAGAGAGAGAGGGAGGGAGAGAGAGGAAGAGAGAAAGGGAGGGAGAAAGAGGAAAAGAGGGAGAGAAAGGCAGAGAGATATTCAAACTGAGAAAACAATTTGTTTGGAGGGCAACTATTTCTATTTCATTTGTCATTTTATAGGCTTTCTCCTCAATTTCTCCTTGGGCTTTAAATGTGCTGTGGAAATATACAGCTATCCATTCAGTCATGCTTGGTGTCACACTTCATGAGACTCTTCATATCTCTGCTCCTGGGCCTGGTCTGCACAGCTCTCACCCCTCAGCTCCCCCAAGAGCTACATGCTACCCTTAGATATACCAGTACATGTTCCCAACCTGAGCCTGTGACTATGGAAGGCTTCCTGTACTGTGGCTCACCCCAGTACGCTGAATGATTTCATGCTATTTGCTTTTGACACCATGTATAATGAAGACCTTCTGTGTCTTATGAATGCCATACTTTCTCATTTGATCAATAAAGCATCTATCTGCTTCAAGCTGACTTTTTTGCTATGGTTTAAAACCTTTTAGCTTCTGAAGATCACCCTCCACCAGATTCACTTCTTGCTGTTTCTATCTGGCAGGGCAGAAATAATTACACCATGGAAAAACCTGGAGTGATTTGGCTCAAACAGAGAGTCTAAAAGACACTGGCATGAAAACATTAAAGACAAGATTTAAATGTATCACAGAAAAGTGTGTGTGTGTGTGTGTGTGTGACTCAGGGGGCCTGGCATATGGCTCCCACAGAACAATTCTCCTATCTATTTTAGGGTGTAATTCCAGGGGCACAGTTGATCCATTTGAACAATTAATCTGACAAGTTACATACATCACCTACACATACGGAAGGTGTACGTCTGAGTTTATGTGTGTGCATCCAAGTGTGTCTGAATGTGTTTGCAATGAGATATGATGAACGCGATGCAATTACGAATTAACCTGATGTAATTTCATGGTTCAGTAAAAAGGCTGTTTAGTTCAAGAGAACGCTGCAGCACAAGAACCGATAGAACCGCTGCACTTGAACACAATGGAATATACAAAAACAAAACATTTTATGATTGCAATTAAAGGGTACAATTACAATGACATTTTTTTAATAAAAAAAAAAAACAATTGGGACAGGAAAATAGCTTCTAAAGCTACAGTATTCCTGCAACAAACAAATTTGGTTTAGTAGGGATCAGGGCCCACCGCACGCAAAGCCTACAGGAACCACCGCATAGCCATACAGTTTAAGTTCACCCACAGTTTATATAAATACAAAATTTTGACAGTGCAATACTGCAGTTGCATATATATATACTGTGCATTAGTTTTGAACATTTGCAAAAACACCACCGTACCATAAAATCCAATGTAAATGTAAAAAAGTACACAATAACTAAATCCAACATACTTAAACACACACACACACACTCACATTAACATTTTTCAGTTCTCACAAAGTGAGAAAATAAAACACTGCCATCTTATGCAGAAAAAGGATGCATTGTTCAAACTATAAAAAGTGCAGGTTTTATAGCAATTTAAAAATCCAACATAAATACAAGTACACACACACACACACACACACACAAGATTAACCTTTCAGGCCATCTTCATCAGTGGAGGTATCCCTAGGAAGAGCCTGAGGGCTGAGAAATTTAAGCAAAGCACCTTGAGGGAGAAAGAAAAGATATGTTAGCATTTCCATATTTTGATATTTAGAAGGGATGCAGCTGCTTTCACAACTACCAATGCTTACTGTAAAAACATCCCAAGCTAATGTTATACATTGACCTAGGCCTACTTGTACTGTAGCTTAACATAGCATTTAAGCATTCTGCTGTTTGAGGATTAGACAGACGCATCTGATGCTTTAAAGACAGTAAACAGCTGGCGTGCATGAATACTACTAGACATGAATGTTCCAGTCTGCTTTGATGCACAGAATGTATCGTGTGGTTTTCCTAACCCCCATTTGGTAAATAGATCATCACGGTCGAATAGTTAGTATAGCAGAGAAGCTATGCCACTTTCATCAAAACCTATTACAAAGCTATAGCAATGTTATGTCATTAAATACGATAAACAGTGATTCTGGAACAGATCTGCGTCTTCCTTATCCCGTTAATAAACATATTACAGTATGTAACCATATTCCGTCCATTTGGAAAAAAAAGTTGCGCTAACTGTTCTAGTTTGTTACAAGCAGCATGGCCCTTCAGGCAGGTAGTTAACATAAACATTTTTTGCTAGGCTAGCCTTCCTGCTGCGACATTACACCATTTGTACAAGACAAGTAGAGCTATTTTATCCAGTGTAATTTATCACTTACCACTATCTTGTTTTTTCTTGTCATCCTCTTCCTTTCTCTTCTGGCTTCCGGACGCATAACTCCGCTTCATTATGACTGCCGAGGTTTTATATTTTTGCACCAGCAGCAGAGACCACAAACCTGGCTGGCTGGCTGCTGTCAGCGACTACTGAGAGGGGCCCCCTTGAGGGGGATCCCGGTATTGCCGGTAACAGTGTTGTTGCACTTTACTGCATTGACTATCAAAGCGGCGCTCACAGTTTGTCGTTGCATTTTATTTTTAACCAGTCGTTGTCTTGGGGCCCCTGGCCAGCTCGGGGCCCCAAGCAATTGTTTGGTTTGCTTGCCTTCTAGCGACAGGCCTGGTAGGGATGGGACTTTGGTTATATAGAGATGGCTTTGTAGAGATGGTGCTTTTAAGTAAAAAAAAGGTCATAAGTTTGAGTTTTCACAAAGACATTCTTTGTTTCGCTTGCAGACACATATTTGCATATGCAGTGACACACTTCTAAGATATCATGGCAGCCATTAAAAGAAAAACACCAAAAGAAATGGTTGTGAAGGAGCCTGTGTGCTGTGACGTCCCTGCAGGCCATCAAGTGACTCATGGATGCACAACCATCAGGCTCTCCGGCAAGTGGAAGAAGAGGTATTGAAAAGGACACAAAGGCAGTAACTGTCAGCTAACTGTCACTTTTACTTCATAAAGAAACAGTGGAAAGGGTTTGAGTTTATTCATAAAGCAACAGTGGAAAGGGTCTGAGTTTATTCGCTCAACATGAGGGGTCAAAAGAGTTTCTGTTTTCCTACCTTACCAGGTTTTGTTGGTGTTTACCGGTATGTGTTTACAGCTAGAATCCAAAATACCTGGATATCCTTTAACAAACTGAAATTAAAAAAGCATACCCCTGTAGTAGTCATCAAATATTCTGTTTCTGCAACACACACACACACACACACACACAGAGAGAAAGAGTTTCAATCAGGCTCTCACTCCTCCTGTCAGCTGGAGGAGAGTGGAAAGAGGAGCTGCAGGCCGGTGGCAGCCTTAATGAAACAGCTCGGCCCCTGCGGTGTGAGAGGAGGTCCCCCCACCTTGGCTGTCTTGTCCCCCCCTCCTCTCTGCCGGCTACACTTCCACTCTGATACCTACGCACAGCGCTGCTTCTTAAAGCCTGCCAGCAACAGGCCATTCACTGTACACTACAGCCACGGTTATCACTTGCGCTGAAATTCCTCCCCTTACAACAAATAACAGTAATGAGCAAAAATAACATATAGGCTTTCACAGGGACAAACATTAGCTTTGGCTACAGAGCGGAGAAAAACAGAAATGATGTCCGCCCTGAGAAAAGCCAGCACGCAAGTTTTTTAGGATCTTTATCTTCCTCGTAAACATTCTGGGAATACATTTTCACCAGCGTTCCTTTTGCAGCCACTGTAAATTACCGCTGAAATGGGAAGTCCAAAAAAGTGGGACAGTGTGTGGGAGAATCCTTCGCAGTGATTCACACCTCCTCCCGCGGGACAGGCGGCCACTCTACAGGAAGTGTGCGTGGCAGAGAACAGGAAGATCACAGTCTGGGCAGACAGAGAGAGAGACTCGAGGATGCCAACGGCAGGCGGCGCTCTCTGGGCGCAGGCGAGGGCAGGAGAACGACCACCCTGCAAAAGAACGCCCCTAGGAAACACCATGAAGTGAGAGACACAACGCAGCACACATCCCTGGCACCGAAGACAACAAAACACATTTTCTTTTCAATCTGCTTCTGTATTTTCACAAGCTAATGAAGTGAGGACTTCATTATAACAAAGCCCAAAATACATATGCAATGCATGATATCTTCCATAAAATAACTTCAACACAAGGCAGTGTGTTTGAGAAATTATAATTGAAAAACTGTCTCGGTTGATGACAGCCTGCAGATGGATCCCTTTGTGCACTCCAAAGACACCACTTCGCCTTTCTTTCCATCTTACATGCACAACCCCTGCCGTGCCACACATGAGCCCTGTGGGGTGTGATGGCTGCTCTTTGTGCTAGTGTACATGGCGACCAGATTACCTGTCAATTGCAGCACGCTAAAAATACACCGGGCCACTTGGAGGGAGAGGGGGACACTAGCCGGGTCGCAGACGCAGGTCACCTGCCGACACTTCCCATGCGGGACAGCTGCGGTGGCGTTAAGATAGCACTAACCCGAGCTGTCACACGTACATGGCCCGGGTCACGCAGCAGGGATGAAGGGACCTGTGCAGCACCTGCTCCCTCAGCAGCTCTGGCCTCTGACAACCCATAATATGTGCTCTGACAACTCATATGTGTCGGGCTTACTGTACCATGTGCTCAGAAAAACACGGGACCTATTTCTGAAGACATTCTTCATAGACAGCTGCCCTCTGAGAAAGGTAGGAGGAACATACGACACAACGTGTCCACAGGCAGTCCATTAGGCCAAATGACATCCACTGCTAGTCACCAAGACAACGGAGAAATGATATTTGTCTCAGGCAGAGGAAGTGGGCACTTATGATTAAGATCAGGGTGTGACGACAGTTTGTAAATACCTGAGCATCAGGCTGTTTACATTCCCACCACTGTTATTGACCTCGGTTTACCCCTTTTTGGGTGCTGGAAATCTGCAACTTCAGGACATAGGCCTATCTTGAGCCGTGAAGACAGAACACTTTTTTTTCCAAAACATCCTCTGTGTGTATGTTTTAGCCACTTCAGTCTCTTAATGCACTAAGCAGCTTAAGAGCTTTTGGAGGGGAGACAATATTGTATATTGCTTCCAAAGAATGCAAGGAGGTGCTTCATCAGACTCATAAAAGATTTGTTGCTGTGGAGGAGGCTTTTGTAGGGGTACGAGCGGAAGCCTCCTTTATCGGCTGCATCTGTAGTTTCCTGCCGATGTCTGTTCCACACCTGTCCCCGGGGAGGCCCACTCTCCAAAAGTCACTCTATTCGCCTGTCTCAGACCGAGGCTCTGGGATCACAACAAACTCCACAGCGGTCTCCACTGGACCCACTTGATGGACATGTTGATTGCTCGGCAGAGAAGGCTGTCTCCTCGTCTCTCTTGCCAGAGGTCCCCACAGGCAAAAAGAAATGCCAGCAGCACCAAGAGGATCCAAGCTGGACCAAGAGGAAAAGAGTGGTGGAAGTTCACTGAGACAATGTTATACGCCCTAACTACGTTCTAACATAAATATTTAAATGAAGTAAATAATTTCTTCTTCAATATTCCATGCTTTATTATCTTTGATCAATTAATTATGTGTAAGAAGAAGAAAAATAACTAAGCTATAAAAAATATCTGATATTTACTTTTGCATATGTTATTTGTATTCTCGGATTTGGCTTGATATGAGTAGAATTCTTCACATATGGGTTGAAGCACTGGGTTGAAGGAGCTGCTGTGTTGATTCGAAGACAGTCACCACTAGTAACCTTTCCGGTTCAGTGCTAACCGAATTCCACATTCTAATTTTAGCCATTATTAGCCCAGGTGCTAATTATCTTGCGTCTCCTGCACAGTGACTTAATATTGTCCCTGAACCAGGAGGCAATAAAGGCGTGCCTGTGGAGAGGGATGATATTTCCAGGGCCATCCCTCTTCCTATTGTTGGCAGACAGGGCGGTGATGCACAGAGCCATTGGTGTCTGTAGCCAGTCAAGGTCAGGCACAGACAGAGAGCAGTTCTGTCAAAACAGACCAGGCTAACAGAGCGCACTGCTGTGGGTTTGTGCATGTTGCTTTATTATAGATTCATATATAAGCAACAGGTAAATTACATCTGTTTATGTTATTCATTTGTTATATTCACTAACTGAGAAAGGTTTGGGGAGGACCCAATAGTGCCACTTTGGTTGAGGCTTAAGGACTCTGTAAGTTGTCTGATCTTGTGGCTGTCTATTTGTCGAGAGGTGCCCCTTATTGCCTATGTATTCTTTGGTGGTTCATGTTATTGCTATATTACAACTGGGGCATTCAGTCTCTTAGATGGCATACTGTACACTGTATTGCTGTTACAGTGCCTACTGTGTAATAATATAATGTGTTTGTTTCACTCAACCCTAAAATGGCTCTTGTGCTTTGTAATCTCCTTTCTGTAGTGACCAAATATGAAAAGAAACCAAATACGTGCATTTGATATGATGTGTGTTTCATTTCACCAGTAGTTCATGACCATAAAAGTGTAAATATGTTTTCAGGTATCTATTTGTTTAAATTAAAGGGCAATTACTGTTGCATTACCCAGTAATCCGTGAGCAGTTAATTACTTATATTTGATGCTTCATATTAACAATAAGCAAAGATGTCTTTATATAGAAGGATACAATCTAATTATTGACACCAAACTAGTATAGAGAGCAGAGTGCTAAATAAAAAAATATATATATAAGATTAAGATGTAATACAGTCTGTATGAAATGTTAAAAAAAATGTGTGATGTGTTGCTATGGCTCTTACATTGCCTGGCTTTTTGTGACCTTTTCAAGTGGGAAAGGAGTGGAGTAATTGCTCATTAACTGAAAGCATGTCCGGTCAATGCTGTGTCCTGTCAGCATGGGAGAGGGCGAGACAGTTAAGCGTTTCTTTAATCATTATTAAAGTTTTATTAGGAGCCACTTCTGCATGTGGTGTGAATGTGTGAAGGTGTGGTCTCATAAAATATCATTTTCAGTGGATATAAACAGGAAGGCTTAACCAACTGCTTCGGCTGCGGAAAATCACACAAAAGCACAAACAAGCACTAGAAAAACAAGTTCTGGTTTGTGATGACCAGAAAGACATCCTGTGACTACATGACTAGCCTACATGACACCGTCATCAGGTCTAGCGGATTAGTGGCCACAAGAATGAAAACAGTATGATAGCAGTGCCCTCAATGACCTCACTAGCCTTCATAATCTGTCCCATGATGTACCAGTCCACGTATACTGTGAGTCTGCCACTCTCTTGATTGTGCACCACCATTCCCCCAAACCCTCCAATGGCGATTGCATGACTTCATGCTGTGTTATCTCCTTCACTCTAAAGGCCTGGATGATGGTGATATCCAGTCAGAGCAGCAGACTCAATTCATTAAGTTCCTACATTTTTCATCACCCCTTTCAGCAGTTGGTGCATTATTAACACACCTTCATCTGGTTGAAGCACCATGAGCAAACTTTGTATTTGTCTATATTGATATATTGTGAACAGTCATGCTGAGTGTGGATTAACTTGTCTTACACCTGTTTGTTGCTCTAAAAAAGGATTTCTTTGGCAAACCTCAAGGCTGGATAACATCAAGTCATTATCATATCTTAAGTTTTCACATGATTAGTAATCGTTGAGCCTCCATCTTAATTCCAGTGAGATTCTAGCACCTGCAGCTGGCGTGTGAATCAAACAAATGGATTTAAGCAAAGCAAACACAAACACTGCCAATGTGTCTCTAAGTGTCTGAGTGAGATAGTCGTTTGCAGCCCAAGCATCTGTAGAGTCGGCCCCTGCTGCTGCCACAGACTGGCCAGCCAGACGAGACGGGCGAATTTTGGCGCCGTTGCCATGGTTACCTGAGATTCGTGCCGAGCCTCCCCTGCTGTAGAGGGGCGGGGCCTGGAAGGCGTAGATGACGTCGCTGTCGGCGATGCTGGTCAGGTCGTCATCGTCGGAGAAGGAGCGCTGGAACCCCGTCGGGTAGATCTCTGTCAGAATAACCTGAGAGGGGAGGAGAGGGTGGGGGACGAAGTGAGTAGAGACGCCACGGCGCTATGGAGCTCTGCAGTATGCATGCAGCACACAGGCAGCAAAGGACATGGAGGAGGCAAAGAGACGAGAGACGGGACACAAACCAAGCGTGGAAAGCAACAATCCTTACACACACTCTCTCACACACACACACAATCTCACACACAAAGGCACGTACACAGAAATAAACACACACACAGACACACACACACACACACACACAGACACACACACACACACACACACACACACACACACACACACACACACACACACACACACACCTATCTGGAGGATCCACAGAGTGCCTCAAAGAGATCAGTTCCTAAAGGCTCTTGTGAAGGCACTGTGGTAATTCCTCTGTTGCTCCTCCTCCAGATCTCTCAGCTGTGTGTGTCTGATGGAGCTGTCGGTCTGTCGCAGCGCAAACAAACACACAGGGCCTTGTGCTGCTCATTAGCCCAGCACGCTGAGCCATTACACTCAGCAGTGGGGCTGGGAGGAGAATCCCTCTCTTCCTCTCTCTCTACCTCCCCCTCTTCTCCCTCTCTCCCTCCCCCTTTCCCTCTCTCTCCATCCCTCTCTGTCTCCATCTTCTCCTTCTCTCTCGTTTCCCCCACTCCACTGTTTCCCCTCACTTCTCACATTTCACTCTGCAGCCCCCTATCTCTGGTCTCCATCGGCCTCTCCTGTTGCCGTTATCTCCTCCTCGATAGCTCTCCATCTCTGCCAGTCCTGACGCGGCCAGGGTGCCTCGGGGGAACCTGCACTTCCTGACGCCGGCCTCTAGAGGGAGAATTTCCCTTCGCCGAGTGCAGCTGAACCCACTGCCCTCCACTGTCTCGCCATAATGTGCCACCCTGCAGTGCAGGGTCCTTAGGGAGAGCCACGCAGGGCCTGGGGCTCAGCTCTTTGAAGAGGTGGCACTGTAGTAAGTCATTTGTCTCTCCACTGCAAAGCAGCTGCACACCATTCCTCAGGGAGCATTCAGCACAATCCCACACTCTTGAGTGAAAGGCACTTTAGAACATCTGTGAACTTCCAAGTTTGAGTTAGGTTTGTGATTCAGTCTTAACTTCTGGCCATTTATGAGCTCACAATCATGTGATATAAACAAACTGGTGATAATAGTGCATTAATTGTCTTAATTCGGTATAAATAGACTGAGAGACAACCAAGTGAATCTTGGCCGTTACTATAAAGTCCAGAAAACCCGAGTACTACATGATGGAGAATCAGCGATGAGCACTTCATTCGTCACCTCTTTTATTAGAAGCAAATCTATAAAACCAGCCTCAGATCAGGCGTTAAGAGACATGAGGCAACCGCGTACTGGATGGCTTTAACGGCCCAGTAAATCTCAGCATGGGGCACTTTGCATGGCACTGCCGTGTTTCTGTGGAGATAATGCCCACGTGGTGCTGACCCACTCCACATCATCATTAGGAAATGACAGAGAGGCACGCCCACTTCTTTATGGGTTACAATTTAGAGCACTTCCAGCCTACAATGTTTCAGAATGATTGGACTCACCACCCTGACTGCCATAATTACCGTAAATTAGTGGAGAGGAAATTAGGGAGATGAAAAAGGGACAGCGGCCTCCATCTCAACATCCCATCAAAATATACAGACTACAGCGCCAACACAAACGAGTAGGATTTACAGCACAAAGCAAGGAGCTGCAGTCCACAAGCATTTCACTGCAAATAAGTCAAAGATGAGCGCCTCCTCTGATCTACGCCGTCTGCTCAGAAAAAAAATGGCTGCTCTGCGAGCATCCGGACCAGCCTCCCTCTAAAGTGAGCTCTGTCAGGCCCGGCTCCCTGTGGTTTGGTTGGGAGGCCGGCCCCTCTGTGAGGAAGACTGTGAGACAGCACTGAGACGGCGGTGGAGCCGCGTGGAGGGGAGCGTGGCTCGGTGCGGTGCGGTGCGGTGCGGTGCGGTGCGGTGCGGGCGTAGTGCAGCGGCAGCCTGAGAGGCCAGTCTGGCGCGAGCCCCACGGGAGCCTGGCGATGAGTGGAGCTCTAACAGACTCCCCAGCCCCCTCGGCTCCCACACGCTCAATGGGGTCAGAGAGAGAGAGAGAGAGAGAGAGAAAGAGAGAGAGAGAGAGAGAAAGAGAGAGAGACGGCAGGCGGGCGGGTGGAGGGGGAGAGGATGGCTGTGAGGGAACCAGGCGGAGGATATAAAAGAGGAGCCGAGAGAGATGGACAGATAAAGAGAGGATGTGCGGACGAGGAGGAAGACGAGTCAAAGAGAGGGGAAAAAAAGAGTGAAAGAAAGAATATGTGTGTGTGTGTGTGCGCGCGTGTCTGTGTGCGTGTGTATATGTGTGTGTGTGTGTGCGTGTGTGTGTGCATGTCTGTGTGCGTGTGTATATGTGTGTGTGTGCGCGCGTGTCTGTGTGCGTGTGTATATGTGTGTGTGTGTGTGTGTGTGTGTGTGCGTGTGTGTGTGCGTGTGTGTGTGCGTGCCGGTCTCAGTGAGTGAGTAAGAATGAAAGAGATAGTGTAAGTAAGTAAAGAGAAACTTGCTTCGCTGGAAGGAACAATGAGACTCACAAAGAATTCATCCATAATGAAGGAGTCATCAGGACAACACCTCGTGTGTGACTGACGTGTAGGGCGAGACCCATGCACCAAGAGAGGGGAGAGTTTAAGGGGATGCATTATTAAACAGTCTGGAAGTACTATGAAACTACTCAGAAAGTCCATACGAGTATATGTGTATGTGTACGCTCTAGTGCAACAGTGACAAAGCAAATGTGTGTGTGTGTGTGTGTGTGTGTGTGTGTGTGTGTGTGTGTGTGTGTGTGTGTGTGTGTGTGTGTGTGAGAGAGAGAGAGAGAGAGAGAGAGAGAGAGAGAGAGAGATAAAGGGATAGAAAGGTATCCTGGTCACCTGGTCTGGGGATATCTTGCCCTCCTCGGCCACCATGGTGCGCAGTGCAGATATGGATCCAAAGAGAGGCACGGCCAGCCCCACCCGCAGGTACCGCTGACCCTTGGTGTTGAAGACCAGCGTGACATTCAGAGGTCTGGGGAGACACAAGCAGGCCGACAGGACACATTTAGACATTTAGAGAGAATGTAGCCAATGAGAGCAGGCAGCCTGCACACACAACGCTGACAAATAGCACACTCTTCCTCACGTTAGCAACAGCCAAAGCCATTACAGTCACTTTGGGGTAAGATGGCTAAACTTGGACTGAACTTCAGAAATAAGGACAGCTCACCTGTTATAGTGATTAATGAGGGATGCCTTTGCCTATTAATCAGTAATCAGTGCTAAGCTGAGTGGATGAGTCAATCAGTTACACTTTGTCAAACTCTCATTAGGGTATCACAGAAGTCAGCACAGAGAAGAAAAAGCACAGAGAGGGAATGTTCAGAATGCATTCAACAGTTAAGAATGTGTGCAACTGTGTATAAACATTGATTTTGTATTTGTGTGTCTGTGTGTGTTCCTGTGTGTGTACTGTATGTCTGTATGCGCATGTGTGTGTGTGTGTGTGTTTCTGAATGCGTCTGTGAGTGTGAAGGTCAGGACAGGTGAGGTCACTCCGACTTGTGGTGAAGTCACCTGCTGTTTCACCCTGAAAGAAAGGGCAGATCTGCCCGGGAAGCCAGTGTGGGGTGTTTATTTTTGGGGTGTCTGTGTGTGTTGTTCCTCTCTGTGACAGTGTGTGTGTGTGTGTGTGTGTGTGTGTGTGTGTGTGTGTGTGTGTGTCAGTGTGTTGTGTGTTTTTGTGGGGTTGTGTGGAGGGTAGAGCGGTTTCTCGGGACAGGCAGCCTTGCGTGTGTCAGGCGAATAAAGAGCGAGTGAGCAGAGTGGACGCGCGAGGAGGAGAGCTCTAAGAGCGCGGCGCCTGCGATCGGTAAGCGAGCGGAAAAGAGTGAGATTGAAGGACGAGGGCCGCGGAGGGCACGCTGGCGGATGCACATCTGCGGAGAGGAAAAAGCTCTCATCTGTCACACGCGGTGAGCGCTTGGCCTGTGATGGCCTCTCGCTGTGTGCGAGATGGAAGCCGCCGCCCGACCCAACCACACAGCGGGGTTCTCGCTCAGCGCCACGGCACCTTACCACCCCTCCGACAGGAGCCCAGCCGCCGCCATTACGGCTCCAGATCTGCACGTGTGGACCATGCCCGCTCCAAAGCTGCCCAAGCCAGAAAAGGACGGGGGGAGCAACCCCACACCAACCTTTTAGATGGACTTTCATCTCCCTCTTGAATTATTTAGGGCCTCCTTGTCTCATAAAGGGCTCAACAAAAGCCCATGGTCATGAAAATCGAGGGGTTTATTTATTTATTTATTTACGCGCTTGCTTACTGTTATTGTTGATGAGTCATCGTGAGCGGGCTAAAAATTGAGGCCTTTTAGTTTTGATCCCCGCTGACAGGCCGAGCCGGGGCGCCTCCGTCACGGAATGGAGCCACAGACGGAGCCGGTCAGCCGCCGGACTGTCTGCGCCGCGGCGTCGCTCGGCTACTTGGGAAAACCGGCCGTCGGAGGAGTTTACCGGAAAGCTCAGTTTTTTTCTCTTTCGCGGAGGAGAGTTCAAAAAGGGGCCCACGCGATCACCTCTGTCTTCTTTCGTCTTTCGTTAAGCCTTGAGGGGGATATAAAAGAGTCTCTCTCTTCCCCACAGCCGCCATTGTTTTATGGTCTGTCTGACAGCTGGGTGGCGGAGGGAGGGTGCGGGGAGTGTTGTGGTATTAGTGTCAGCCCCTATACCAGAGATGCTGTCTGTGTGGCAGTGTGTGTGTGATGGGGATTAGGAAGTGTGTACACTTGTTTGTCTACTTTATGTAGTATTGTTATGTGAAAAACTACACAGCTATGTATGTGAGTATGGATTTGTTTGCTCTACAGTGTATGATGTACACGGCGTCTGCTGAATGCCTGACTGTGTGCATTAATAAGTCTCTGATGGGATAGGGGGATGTGTGTGTGTGTGTGTGTATGTGTATGTTAGATGTATGTGGCCATCTGTTCTGGTGTGCTGAAAATGGCATCTATTGCTGGTGAGGGAATGTGTGTGTGTGTGTGTGTGTGTGTGTGTGTGTGTGTGTGTGTGTGTGCACATATGTTTATATGCATGTATGCATGGGTACTTCCTCTGT